>NC_080671.1:243738038-243900538 GCF_030247195.1 Topomyia yanbarensis | reverse complement strand
TGTAAAAATCGGTAGAGAATTCGTTGGGGAATGGGTGTAATATTAGCTTAGGAACTTGGTGGGTTCCCCGGGGGCGTCATGAACCGTCATAGGTGGCCAATGTGGTCAAAGCTACTTTGATTGATCATTAGTGATCCAGACCCGCAAATTAGAGTAATGTTACATCAATTTTAATATGTTTTACATCATTTGAACATCATGGTGGTACCAGTTTATATGGGAATTTGCTGTGTGACCTCACTCTTCATTCCGTAACTCCGGAACCGGAAGTCGGATCAACTAAAAATTCAATAGCAGCTTATGGGAGCGTTATACCTTTCAGATGAAACTAAGTCGGTTCAGCCATCTCTGAGAAAATTGTGTGAGTTTAAATGACACACACATACATACATACATACATACACACACACAGACATTTGCCGATCTCGACGAACTGAATCGAATGGTGTATGACACTCGGCCCTCCGGGCCTCGGTTAAAAAGTCGATTTTTACAGTGATTGCATAGCCTTTCTTTATATGAGAAAGGCAAAAAGGTGCGAAATCGGCAAATTCCCAAAAAGTCGATTTTTATCAAAAAAATTTTTCGAGTTAACATAAAATCTCGACGTTTCATGCATTTTAAAGATGTTTGGCATCAAAAATACGAATTCGATTTCTGAAATTTCATGGGGTCCCCCCTTTAAAAAAAAATTGAGTTCCGGCTTATATGGGAATTTCATATGTGACCGGACGATTTAGTCTATATTTCCGGACCCATATAAGCGATCCATAGATATCTGTGGGGATATTATAGCTATCATTTGGGACTAAGTTTGTGAAAATCGGTCCGACCATTTCCGGGAAACTGATGTGAGTTCGTAAAGCTTTCCCCGGGCACTTCCGGAACCGTCTATGGTGGTCAATGTAGTCAACGAAAGTTTGGTTGGCCGTTGGTGACCTAGAACAGCAAATTTAAGTTGTTTGAGAGACATTTTAGCGAAATTTTTACCTTTTTGCTTTCATCGGAGTATCGGTTTGAATCACAATTTGCTATGTGATCTTACGCCACAACCTGTAACTCCGGAACCAGAAGTCGGATCGGGATAAAATTAAATAGCCATTTACGGGGACGCAATACCTTTCATTTGAGACCAAGTTTAGTCGAATCGGTCTGGCCATCTCCGAGAAACCGATGTGGCTGTTATTCTGAATATAGATACTTCCGCCGGGGCTTCCGGAACCGATGATGGTGGCCAATGTGGCCAGATAGACTTTGAATGGATGTTAGTGACCTAATACTGCAGTTCTGGTCATATTTTGGAAAAATTTTCACCTTTATACATTCATTGCAGAATTTATTAAAATCGACATTTTCTGCGTGTTCGTACTCATCACCCTGTAATTCCGGAACTGGAAGACGGATCCATTAGAAATACAATAGCAGCCTATGGGAACATTGTACCTTTTATTTGAGACTAAGTTTGTCAAAATCGGTTCAGCCATCTCTGAGAAAAATGAGTGACATTTTTGGTCACATACACACACATACGCACATACGCACACACATACATACATACACACATACATACACACACAGACATTTGCCGAACTCGACGAACTGAATCGAATGGTATATGTCACTCGGCCCTCCGGGCCTCCGTTAAAAAGTCGGTTTTCAGAGCAATTGCAATACCTTTCTATTGAGAAAGGCAAAAAGGTGCGAAATCGGCAAAGTCCCAAAAAGTCGATTTTTATAAAAAAAAATTTTAAAATCTCGACATTTCATGCATTTTAAAGATGTTTGGCATCAAAAATACGAATTCGATTTCTGAAATTTCATGGGGTCCCCCCTTTGAAAAAAAAATGAGTTCCGGCTTATATGGGAATTTCATATGTGACCGGACGATTTAGTCTATATTTCCGGACTCATATAAGCCATCCGTACGAATTTTTATGGACATCTATGGGGATATTATAACTATCATTTGGGACTAAGTTTGTGAAAATCGGCCCGACCATTTCCGGGAAACTGATGTGAGTTCGTAAATTTTGAAAGATGGCCGCTTTTCCCGGGCACTTCCGGAACCGTCTATGGTGGTCAATGTAGTCAACGAAAGTTTGGTTGGCCGTCGGTGACCTAGAACAGCAAATTTAAGTTGTTTGAGAGACATTTTAGCGAAATTTTTACCTTTTTGCTTTCATCGGAGTATCGGTTTGAATCACAATTTGCTATGTGATCGCACGCCACAACCTGTAACTCCGGAACCGGAAGTCGGATCGGGATGAAATCAAATAGCCATTTACGGGGACGCAATACCTTTCATTTGAGACCAAGTTTAGTCGAATCGGTCTAGCCATCTCCGAGAAACCTATGTGACTGTTATTCTGAATTTAGATACTTCCGCCGGGGCTTCCGGAACCGATGATGGTGGCCAATGTGGCCAAATAGACTTTGAATGGACCTAGTGACCTAATACTACAAATCGAAGCAGTTGTGGTCATATTTTGGAAAAAATTTCACCTTTATACATTCATTGCAGAATTTATTAAAATCGACATTTTCTGCGTGTTCGTACTCATCACCCTGTAATTCCGGAACCGGAAGTTGGATCCATTAGAAATTCAATAGCAGCCTATGGGAACGTTGCACCTTTCGTTTGAGACTAAGTTTGTCAAAATCGGTTCAGCCATCTCTGAGAAAAATGAGTGACATTTTTGGTCACATACACACACAGACGCACATACACACATACATACACACACAGATATTTGCCGAACTCGACGAACTGAATCGAATGGTATATGTCACTCGGGCCTCCTCTAAAAGGTCGGTTTTCAGAGCAATTGCAATACCTTTCTATTGAGAATGGCAAAAATAGCTATATTCAACATATGTTATTTTTTACGTGCTATAATTTTTTTCCAGGCTGATTAAACTTAAGTTAACGTAACTGTAAGGAGTACTCGAAGAAACTAATATTCATCAGTTTTTTGTATGGTGAAGTATTCGGTCGCTTTTTTCAATGTAACGTAACAGCCCAAAATCCGAAAAAGTCTTTTTGTGTCTAGTCCAAAAACAATAAGTAACATAACAGTCTTCAGGAATCAGAAATCAGAATATATTGGCTCAAATGGCACGTTCCCCGTATGTAGTCGGGGATTTGTGCCTTGCCGTGTGTTTTTATCATTTCATGAGCGGAAGGGAAGGACAAGGAGGTGTGGGGAAGTAGAATTGGAAGGGAAAAATAACAGCACAAAACAATAATAAACAACAGGTAAGTTAAACTCACAAGTAGTTCAACTTGCCTGCGAATGAGCCTAAAGCTCTTTACCACATTGGATAAGAAACTTTAGTATGTCTCTGAGCTTCAGTCGTCCAAACATGGTTTCGTCTATATAAGGACGGCTGAAGACTCGAAATCGCAATTGCGCTACCGCTGGACAGTTGCTTATCAGATGATATGAGGTTCTGTAGTCGGATTCACAAAGATCACATGAAAAAGACTCAGCGCGCTGAATAGTTGCCATGTGATAATTGTGTTTACAGTGGCCGGTTTGAACCCTGGTCAGCACGCCGTAGTGAAGCTTCGAAAAATGTAAGAGATTTTTCGAAACCACTGGGCATGGTTGTTCTAGAAACGCCTTTGTTTGGCGACACGTTTGTAGATTTCTCCAATAATTGCGGTGCTCGGACGAAGCCCAGGACCGTATTTTTCCCTTATCCAACTTGTCGAAATTGGCAGCGCGGGCTCAGGACCAACGAAGTCAATCGCTGAATCTGCCCTGGCCAATTCGTCAGCCCATTCATTTCAAGTAATACCGCAATGTCCGGGCACCCAGACAAGGTAGATAGTTTTGACAATGCTTAGTTCCTCGAATTGGATTCGGCACGCGATCACTGGCTTGAACCGGGATTTGTCTGAGCTAAGGGCCTTGATTGCAGCCTGACTATCGAAGCAGAAGTTTATAACTCTGCCGGACAAACTCAGTTGAAGGGCCGATTGCACCCCGCACATAATGGCAAAGATTTCTGCTTGGAATACAGTACAGTATCTACCTAGTGAGTGAGATTGTTCCAATCTCATTTCACGACAGTAGACACCAGAACCAGCACGTCCCTCCATCAGAGAACCGTCAGTGTAACAGACCACTTGCGTTTGTTGTTGTCTTTCCATAAAGCCAGACAACCATTCCTCTCGAGAGGGAATATTCACATGGAATGTCCTGTAAAGAAAACTACAAGTGAGTGTAATATCGCTGGGAGCAAGAATATCTTCACCCCATGTAACCATTTGTGACCACAATCGTGAATGACTGGTAGCCAGATCAACATGATTACTGTTCCAAAGCCCAGTAACCTGCAGTCTGCATGCACATGATAGTGCTTCTTATTTGAGGTGTATGTGTAATGGTTTGATATTTAGAAGTGCCTCAAAAGCCGCAGTCGGAGTCGTGGTGAAAGCACCAGTCATCGCCATGAGCGCCATTCTTTGAAGATGGTTTAGCTTTGACTGGACTGTCACCACCTCTCCCCTCTGCCACCACACAAGGCATCCGTATGACAGTATTGGACGTACAATTGTCGTGTAAATCCAATCGATGTATTTAGGTTTGAGACTCCAGGTCATTCCAAAAGTTCGTCTGCACTGCCCGAAGGCCATGCACGCTTTCTTGACTCTGAACTGAATGTGAGCAGACCAATTCAGTTTGGAATCCAATATGACTCCAACGTATTTTACTTGATCTGCACACAGTAGCTCAGAATCAAAGAACTGCAAGGGACGAACCCCGGTTGTTATTCGCTTCTTCGTGAAAAGAACCATTGAAGTTTTGCTTGGGTTAACTGATAGTTTAACTTGTCGACACCACTGTTCGACAGCTCTTAATGCCTGTTGCATTAAGTCAAAGATTGTTCCGATGCAAAATCCAGTAATTAGTATTTGGTAATCGTCAGCAAACCCGTAGGTTGGAAATCCAAGCTCATTGAGTTTCTTCAACAAGCCGTCAGCTACTAAGTTCCATAACAAAGGTGACAGAACGCCGCCCTGAGGACAACCGCAAATACTCAACTTCCGTAACTCAGCCTGTCGCAGTGACGAGCAAAGTATGCGGTTACTAAGCATTGCGTTTATCCAACCTGAGATACATGCAGGTATCCCATGACCGCGCGTCGCTTCCAGAATAGACTGGAAGGACACATTGTCAAAAGCACCCTCAATATCTTGGAATACACCCAAGCTAGATTGCTTGAGCGAGAAGGCTTTCTCAAAGTTATAAACAACATCGTGAAGCAGAGTGATCGTGGATTTCCCACACTGATATGCATGTTGCATTTTGTGCAGTGGATATTCAACTAAACTAACGTTCCTGATGTGATGATCGATTATCTGTTCCAAAGCTTTCAGAAGAAAAGAACTTAAGCAGAAAGGCCTAAAACTCTTGGCTTCTTCATAGCTTGAGCGCCCCCCTTTGGGAATAAATCTAAAAGTTATTTCTCGCCATGCTTTCGGGATATACCCGGTAGCAAGACTGGAAATCAAAATCTTTTTCAAGACATGTTTAAGAATATCAAATCTCTTTTGCAGTAGCACGGGAAGTTTTCCATCTTTTCCGGGTGATTTATATGGAGCAAAGCTGTCAACTGTCCACTTGACCGATTCAGTGGAAACCAATGTGCGTGCTAACGCCCACGAGTCCGAATCACCAGAATGAGATCTGTGAACATTGTTCAACTCCGGATCGATACAACCTGGAAAGTGTTTGTCGAAGAGGCAATTAAGAAAATCTTTTTCGTCCATCACATAAGCACCATCTCTAATTTTTAATGAGTTCATCTGAAAATCATTCGATTTGGAGAGAATTTTATTTAACCTGCTAGCCTCGTTCAGATTAGAGACATTAGTGCATAGGCTTTGCTAGCCAGCCCGTTCAGCAGATCTAAGACATTTCTTATATGCACTTCGAGCTGACCTGAAAGCCCTGGAGCCATCTTGCTGACGGCGGTTCCAAGCTCTTCTCATGACTTTCTTCATTCTTTCAAGCTCAGCCCTCCACCAAGGGGTTCCCGTAGTCGATTTAACAGTACGAAGTGGACAAGCTTCATCGTAGGATGCTAATATGAATGAGTTTGTCGTATCCACGACGTCATCTAAGTCGTCTAGTTGACTAATTATTGGAAAATATCCATGAAATTTAGTCGCCAAGTTTTCCAAGAAGAGGTCCCAGTTTGTGGATTTAGGATTACGATATGTCACCACATTGAAGGTGACATCAAAATGATCGAAAAATATATATTTATGATCGGATAGAGACGGTTCAGTTTCATTTGGAAACTGCCAATTTCCCAGCTCATGCAAAATTCTATCAAAGCAGAGTGTTATGTCTAACACCTCCTCCCTCCCAGACCTCGCAAAAGTTGGTCGGTTTTCCACATTCAGAATATGGAGATTTGTACTACTTATATACTCCATCAGTTCAGAGCCTCTCAGATTGATGTCTGAGCTACCCCAAATGATGTGATGAGCATTCGCATCACTGCCGATAATGAGCGAAAGCCCAATTCTGCTACAATATGATACAACGCTTTTGAAATCATCAGAAGGAGATGACTCGTTATGCGGTAGGTATGCTGAACAATATATATATATATATATATATATATATATATATATATATATATATATATATATATATATATATATATATATATATATATATATATATATATATATATATATATATATATATATATATATATATATATATATATATATATATATATATATATATATATATATATATATATATATATATATATATATATATATATATATATATATATATATATATATATATATATATATATATATATATAATCTTGATCTGGGCCACCTGTTCGAAGTTTTAAAAAAGTTTGTTTTCACTTTATGCACTTTATTTCACTTGATTGACTTAAAACTTAGCGGCCCTGACCGTAGATACATTTATACTGAACAACCACGCTGGTCTAGCAGGTGGTATTTAAGGGAACATTATGCTGACAAGACTAATGTTCCCACACGAGGCGGTGAGTGGCTTCATGTGCTGACCTAGGCGTCTGCGTTGCTGGTCAGTGTCCAGGTCCCTACGTAATTCATCGGGGGGGTGAAAAAGTGTCGTCCTCGGCACTTGATGGGTTGTTTTGATTCGTTGATTTTGACGATCTTCGGCGTTGATTTCTCTTTGTTGCTCTTATATGAATTGCTCTTAAATGGAAAAGTATTAAGTAGAGGGTGATGAACAATAAAACAGATGTTAACGAGGTTCCTCCAAGAAGGCTCCATTTCCAATCTGTTTCGTGTCGAAGTGATATTTCGTCTAATTTGTTCCTATTTATTAAGGTAGCTTTTTCTATTTTTTCAACGTCATAGTTTTTGGAAAGTTCGCTTTTTATGTTTAGGTTGTGGAAGGCACCTAGAATAGTCTCGTTTTCGGTTATTTTTTCCTTTGATGTAAAGTGGTGACCCATGAAAGCTATTGTGCAGTTGGAGAATGATATTACAAGGTTTCCTGATAGATTTCTATTGTGTGGGCCACAGTCGGACTGTAGCTCATTGTTTTGTGCGTTTGTAATGAGCATTTTGTTATTGCTTATTAGTAGTGCAGTAGTTTCATTTTTAGTTTCCATTAGACATAGTGGTTCCGTTCCCATGATGAGTGGGTGTATGCAAGAGTCGTTGAATTCTCTGATGTAGCTTTGCAATTGGACATACTCTTCGGGTTTTGATGTGGTGAAGAGTCGTTTTGCCTGTTTGATCAGAAATTGGGGGTAAGATTTTATAACTGTACCGTTTTTGTTCAAGATTGTGGATTTTTCCTTCTCCAATTCTGGAACATGTAATATGTACAGTAAAGTGTTTTCGTTCATTACTAGTTTCGGTGTAACAAAATTTAGGGCTTCCTCGGGAATATTGAGTTGGACTCCTTGATTGTTGATGATGTCTTTGATTAAGTGAATTTCCTGGCTGGTTAGTATACCGTTACTAGTGACGTGAATTCTAGAAAATAGCATTGCTTCTTGAATACTTGTTATAATTTTGTTGAGAGTGTCGATGTTTATAATGGTGGTGATAACGTCTAGTTCGTCGAGGACGATTTGGTTGATTTGTTGTTTGTCTATTATTTGATTGATTGTGTTTGTAAGAGCTGAGATTCTTTTGTCGATTTGATTGTTGATCTTCACTTTATGGTTGTTTTCGTTGATAAGTTGGTTGAGGTTTGAGTAAATGATTCGTGAGTCTTCGGCATCTGGACTGCCTGCTATCTATTTCCACATTGTGCCGATAGCGTCCATTCTTCTGTGTCTCTGGTGCGATGCTGGTTTTATTTGTACAAAATTTGAATACAATTCTCGAATTTTGTGTTTACTTAGTTCGATTAAAGCATTATTTTTTCTTTGCTTATGGTACACTAAATTTGTGAGTAGGTTGATGGTGACCTCTATTTCTGTTATATTAATTGGGTGAACAATACGAATGTTTCCGGTTTGGATTTGGCAGAGGGTTGTTTTTTGCATTAATATTAGATCATTTTGTAGGTTCCGAATAGTTAGTTCTTGGCATGAAATGGTCGAGAATATCAAGGTGATTCCTATGTAATATTGGAGCATCTGTAATCAAGGTGTGAAATAGAAATTTGTTATGTTTTTTTGAATCTTTTTATTTTGTTTTTGTGTCGCTTTATACCGCGGTTATTTTTGAATGTTTTGTCTTGTACCTCGTTGGCGTTTGTTTTATTTGCTCTGGCCTGGGTTTTTGTGCGTATATTTGGTATTATAAAGACTTCTTTCCCTTCTTCTATGAATGGAGGATCTTCTTTGTTTAAATTTCGACTTAAAATTTGTTTTTGTGCTTTTTCCATGTTAAATCTAGCCTTAAGAAAGAGTTCTTGCGCATCTCTAATTATTTCTTCTGGGTTAACAATATTGTTTTGATTAAATAATATTTCATTCGGGGTGTACTGTGTGGATGAATGTACTGAGTTGTTGTATAGTGCTACCGATAGTTTTATAATTGATTTTGTGCCCATACCTCTAAATTTCTGTTTATTAGTATTAAATATTTCAATGATTGTGGAGTGTGCTCTTTCTATTTGCCCATTAGATTCTGATGAGGCGGCGTAACGGATTTGTGATCCTAATTGACTTAGGAAATTTCTTAGTTGTATTGATTGAAAGGTGGTTTCGTGGTCGGTTACAATTTCTCGAGGAACTCCGAAAGCACTGAAGTATTTTCCTAGCGCTTTCTGGACGTGGACCAGGTTTTTTGATTTTAGCTCTATCATTTGTAAATGTTTGGAAAATGAATCGATTAAGGATAAGAAACTGCATTTGTCTATAATGAATATGTCCATATGGACCCTGTCTAAATGTTTTTCTGTAATAGGCCTGGGTGATATTTTTATGTTGAAGGGTTTTCTCTCATATTTATGGGTATTGCATGTTTCACATGAATTTACAAACTTTCTAACATTTGCGTATACATTTGGGAAAAAATATGATCTCCTGATTTTTGCTTCTACTTCTGTTATGCCGCGGTGTGCTCTGTTATGTTCGGTCGCAATTATTTGATTTTGTCGCTCTTCGCTCTGGACGTCTTCGACCATTAAATTGGTAAACACGAAATGACCTTTCTGACTAAAATTTTCTCTATAAGATTCTTGTATCATCTGAATGATGTTTTCTGGAGCCATAAGGGCTGTCTGTTTTCCGTTGTGGAAGGTTTTCAAAAGTTGTGTAACGTCTTCTTTAGTGAAACTGTTTTTAGACACTATTGTCCTATGATAATTTTGAAAAAAGGTTTCTCGGATTGTAGTATCTAGACGTGAGATTTTGAAGATGAGCTGATTTCGGTAGTAATTTATGGGGTGTTCAGAAAAATGAATGAAATAGTCAGCTGATTCGTCAGCGGAGTGAATGGTTTAGGAGTCAAAGGATTCGGGTGAGTTGTTGGCAGTGGATTCTGCGTCATCTATGTGATCTTCTTGACCTGAAAGATAGGGAATTATATCATTATTTATTTCATTTACATTTGCTTCGATCGGCATTCTGCTTAACGCGTCGGCCACTACATTTGATTTGCCTTCCCTGTATTTTACTTCATAGTCGTAATTTTCTAGATCTATGCGCCAACGTAAAATTTTTTGATTCTTATCGGAAGTTTTAATGAAAGTAAGAGGTTTGTGATCGGTCACTAGTGTGAACTTTTGGCCATATAAATATGGTTTAAACTTGTTTACTGCCCATAGTATGGCTAGAGCCTCTTTTTCGTTGGTAGCATATCGCGATTCTGTATCTGACAGTGTTCGGGAAGCGAATGCAATTGGTCTTTCGATATTATCCTGTATTTGTGACAATACAGCACCTAGTGCGTAACCAGATGCGTCTGTTGTAAGAATAAAAGGTAGATCAAATTGTGGGTATGCCAGTATTTGGTCTGTGGATAGAGTTTGTTTGAGTGCATTGAATGCATTTACGTATGAAGAGTCCTGCACATCTACTGTTGACTCTTTCTTTAGATATTTTGACATTGGTCGAGTGATCTTTGAAAAATCTTTAATAAATCTCCTGTAGTACCCGACTAATCCAAGGAACTGTTTTATTTCCTTTTGATTTTTTGGTATTGGCCACTGAATGATTTTTTCAATTTTTCCTGGGTTTGGTTTTACCCCTTCGGAACTTATAATGTGTCCCAGAAACTCTGTTTGCTTTCTCAAAAATTCACATTTATCTAACTGTATTTTTAAGTTGTAGTCAGATAAACGTTTTAGAATTAATTCTAAATTTTCTAAGTGATTATTCAAGTTATATCCGACAATGATTATGTCGTCTAGATATACGTAGCATTTTGTCCCTACGTAGTCTCCCAAAATATCATTCATTGCTCTCTGAAAGGTAGCAGGAGCGTTTTTGAGACCGAAAGGCATTCTAGTAAATTCAAAATGCCCTTTGTCCGTCGAAAAAGCTGTTTTTTCTACATGTTTCGGATCCATTGCGATCTGATGGAATCCGGATTTTAAATCTATAGTAGTAAAGTATTCGGACTTCCCTAAGGAGTCCAAGATTTCTTCGATTTGAGGCATGGGATACCTGTTGTCGATAGTTACATCGTTGACTTTTCTATAGTCTATTACGACTCTCACCTTTCTCTTGCCTGAGGCGTCCATTTTTTTTTGGTACGACCCATATTGGTGAAGAGTAGGGACTTTTGGAAGGTCTAATAATACCGTTGTCTAGCATTTCTTGTATTTGTTCTTGAATGTCACCTTTGAAGTGGTGTGGGTAACGGTAGTTTTTTGTAAAGATAGGAGAATCGTTGGTGGTTAGAATTTTGTGTTTGGTTGCCGATGTACATGTGAGTTTTTCCCCTTTTTTCTGGATTACAGATTGGTGTTTTTTCAGAACCCGAATTAGCTCGGTTAGTTCTAATTTTGAAAGGTGGTTTGTTCTGATGATGTTACTGATATCACTTTCAGATATTGTTTTCGCATGTTTTATAGGAAAGGGGGAAAAGGTTTCAAAATTGTTAACTGCTAATTTCAATTTGGGTGTTTTTGTTTGGTTCCTAGATGAGGAGATTATATTTATCGTAGTTTTATTATTCTCGGCCCTGTAGAGTCCAGGTCGTATGAATGTATTTTTACAAAGCTTTTGGTATGATGGGACGAACCAGTCGCCGTTGTTTGTGGTTTGAATGGTTACGAAATGGTTATAAAGTTGTTTAGTGGGGTAGAATTTTGAATAAGAAAATTGTTTATCTGCTATTGTAATGGTTTCGTTCTCGTAGTTTATTTTCGATTGTAATTTAGCAAGTGTCTCTGATCCTATTGGTCCGTCGAAAAACTGATGAAACTTTAATACGTAGAATGAAAATGGTTCAAAAGCGTTATTAAAAAGGTCTAGTTTTCCTATTTTTGTGGCGTTATTTGTTCCGTATACATTTTTTATTTGTGTATCCTGTACTAATTTAGTGGATTCCAGGATGTCAGGTGAAATTAGATTTTTATTCGCTCCCGTGTCTATTAGAATTTTGAGTTGTTTCTTTGATATTGGGTGAATCGTCTTTAGATAGGGAAGATAATTTAAGTTATTTTTCGATTTGTGTTGACCACATGAAAATTTATATCTAGGTCGTCCTCGGATTCAGTGTCCGACTTAGCATCTCCTAAGATCTCGTCTTCGTGTTCGTTTTTCGTGATTTCATGATTATTTATTACTTTTTTGTTTAGTGTTAGCTTACTTCGTGTAGTCATTGCGTCCATTGGTTCTATTTCGTCTTGTTCTGGTTTGCGGGGTGTTGATTTGAATTGTTTGGGATGGTTTTGGTTGGATTTACCGGTAGACTGAATATCGAACCCTTTAAATTTTTGATTTTTCTTGTTAGAACTATCAGCAGCCATGTTGTGTGCTGCTATTTCCTTAGATCTGAATTTACAGAGAAACGCGTAGGCGTCTTCTACATCCTTAGGTCTGGCTGCTTGAGCGTAGCCGAAGTATGGTTCAGTTAGTCCGGAGATGAAGGCTACCAATGCATCTTCATCAATGAAATCGTTTATCGGCTCCCAATTGTTTTTATATTTCTCCTTTTGTTTTGCTAGGGTTTTAATGTTCTGAATTATTTCTTTAGACTTGTGGTAGTATCTTGCGATACTCATGCCATCAGTCATTCTAAATTGCCATAATTGGCATTTATAAGTTGAAAGTGCTTGACGATCGCCAAGAGAATTTATTAAAATTTCTTTTATGCTTTCAAAACTGTCGGGGTTACCGGCAAGGCAAATTATGTCTTTGGCTTTGCCTTGAATTTTGTTGATGACTGCAGTGACATACATTTTGAATTGCAATGGTGTCACGTGTTCTTTAAATGCGTTTAGAGTTTCTTCCGCTGTTGTCAGCCAGGCATTTAACTGTTTAGAATTACCGTCGAATGCGGGTAGCATTTTTATTGGATCAGGTATTTTAAACAATTGTTCGACGTTTGTTGTGGGTTGTAAAATAGGCTCCGGTTTGGGTGCTGCCATATTGTTAAAATGTGTTTCAATTTGAGAAAACATGGTATCGTGATCGTTTTGCTTGTTTGCAAATTCATTCATCATCTGCATCATTTTTTGTAACTGGGCATTAATTTGCTCCATGTTATCGTCTTTGGTTAAAGACATGGTTTCTATTTCGGGTGTGTTTTCGATGGGGATATGAGCTAGGTCCCCTGATTCGGCTGAGGAAATACTTTCGTCAGAGTCTGAAGAATCGCAATTGCTGCGTTTGATACTTCTCAACAATGCGCGAGTTTTCTTCAAGGCGTTAGGTGCTTTTGGCATTAATGTAGCCTTTGCTTGGGTGTATTTAATTTAATTTTTTGTCAGCGCACACGTTCTCTTAGAACTCGTGTGGCCTCCGAAAATGTGCTTCGCTTAGAACTTCACAATTTCGTGTGGGGTAGAAGTTCTCTTGGAATGCTTCTTGCCCCAAATGGTTAGTGTTAAATTGAAAATGTGCTGCCCGAGCCTTTCTCTTAGAGCGGACTTCGGTGCACAGAAAAATTTTACACTACCCAAGGAGAGTCCAATTTCAATCTTAGTTATAACTATTAAGAAAGTAACAAACTCACCTTTTTGCAATCGTGTTCTGCGGGGTTCACTTGGGTGCTTGATTCTCCTAGTGGACGTCTGAAGCACGCGGCGGAGTCTCAACTCTGTGTCTCTTTTAGAGGGACGGCAGATGCTAGCACTTTTCACACTTTGTTGAAATGCTTCGCGGGCTCACTCTGGTTGGATTTATCAATCCTAACCTTTGCACGGTTTATCGTACTTAGTTTTTACTGTTTCACTAGAACCGCAGGCTGCGCCAATCTTGATCTGGGCCACCTGTTCGAAGTTTTAAAAAAGTTTGTTTTCACTTTATGCACTTTATTTCACTTGATTGACTTAAAACTTAGCGGCCCTGACCGTAGATACATTTATACTGAACAACCACGCTGGTCTAGCAGGTGGTATTTAAGGGAACATTATGCTGACAAGACTAATGTTCCCACACGAGGCGGTGAGTGGCTTCATGTGCTGACCTAGGCGTCTGCGTTGCTGGTCAGTGTCCAGGTCCCTACGTAATTATATATATATATATATATATATATATATATATATATATATATATATATATATATATATATATATATATATATATATATATATATATATATATATATATATATATATATATATATATATATATATATATATATATATATATATATATATATATATATATATATATTTATATATATATATATATATATATATATATATATATATATATATATATATATATATATATATATATATATATATATATATATATATATATATATATATTGTCTACGTTTCCGTCAGTCAGTGTAACTGTGACAACACAGATATCGCTCCGATATAAGACACGCGTCAATAGCCTTATTTGCAAGAATGCAAGCACGAGGCATTTCACGTGGGTTAGTCATGCCTGTCTTGTTGTGAGCAATGAAGGCAGTGTTAAGTACCTTTCCAAAATAGAAGTTTCCTTTATGGAAATATGGTTCTTGAAACAATGCTATGGAAGCTTTACCTTCCTGCATTAGTCGAGATAAATTCATAGTTGCTGTACGTTTATGCTGGATTGATTTGTGCTATTCTAACCATTGTTGATTAGAGAACTGTACATTTCATCTCCAACATAAATTGCACAACAACTAGAGGACACCAAGCGAGTTGGGATGTTAACGCATATAGCGAGCCATATCAGGTTTAAATGGGACACGATCATCTGATTCCCACGATTTGCGAAGAAAATAATGGTCCACTGTGTCAGAGATTCGCATAACACAGTAAGGGCAAAACCCAAAATGCTCCGTGCGCGACTGGCATATTTTAGACCCTCCAGTCATCAAGTCCTCGGCACGGAACTACACCTTGACTTAGGGTCTCCTACTTTCAGTCGCCTCCTACGACATGGGAGCAGGACTCCAGTGGCTCCATTCTTGGCCGGATACCGCACGGTCTCTGGGCAGGTTCATCTGTACACATCGAAATTTGATATTCGAAATTCAACAAAACTTCACCGAACTACCATCAGCCGAGAATCTCAGCAAGCCCCCAGCCAACAAAAATTCGGCAAAATTAAGCGGATCATCGGTGAAAAAACTTCGGTGCGTAAAGTGAACGCTCCACTGCGTAATGCAGCATACTGGGGAGTTCGCCCAACTCTTCCCAGGCTCCGTTCGCCATTGAAAATATTTTAAACCCCCTCAACAATTTTACCCATAGCACGGGTCACATAACACTATGGAATTGGGGTAATGTTAGTTTTAAATACCTTTAAGTTGTAAAGTGGTTAAAAGTTGGCGTTTTTGATGAGGTTTTTGTAAATTTTCTCAAAATAATGAATTATGATTATACCAATATCTATTATCCAAAAGTTGGGTTTTAGGACGATTCATAATTTGTTCTTCAAAATTATATTCCTATCTCTTCTCGTTTCTTTGTAATTTCATTACAAAACTTTTCCTGTAATCGACTTGCAAGTATTTAAAGGACTCCAATCTAAAAAATATGCTTTATATCGTTACTTCCAAGTCTTCATTGGACGGCTGAGAGTATTTTCTTTCGATTTATGTACAAATATCCTTTAGTTAAGTGTACTGAATGTCCTTTTACTAGTAAAATAACTCAAAATTGGCGTTTTTTAGAGAGTTTTGTAATTATTCTAATTATTATTCAACTAAATTTATCCTTACCATTGTTCATTTGGTGTCCCTTAACATTCTCTATAACTTGTTGTTCGACACTTTATCCCTATCGCTTTTCATTTCGCTGCAATATAATAGATAACACAGCATGACCTCACCACAATTGTAGTGTGTTCGAAATCGTTGTTTTTGCATATGAAACGAGGTGATAAAAATGATTTTGCTTCGAAACAAAACGAGATAATTGAATGGAGTCAAAGAAAGAATTGTAGAACTTGTTGAGATGCATTATTTCGATGATAATAATGGTGATGTTTATTATTTAGTTTTTTAAGTAAACTAACGAAAATGCTAAAAATAACATTAACTTTAAACTAATTTACTTCAAAAAGAACACTAAATACACTTAACTGAAAGGTATTAATATATTTTTCTCTGCAAAATTTTTCTAGCTTTTGA
The DNA here is from genome assembly GCF_030247195.1 of Topomyia yanbarensis. Taxonomy (NCBI): domain Eukaryota; kingdom Metazoa; phylum Arthropoda; class Insecta; order Diptera; family Culicidae; genus Topomyia; species Topomyia yanbarensis. The sequence continues at coordinate 243,884,349 of NC_080671.1, read as the reverse complement.
ATAAACATATGAAAAGGTACGATAAGTGCCATACTTTTTCAATAAGAGCTTGTATTAGTGAAAATGAGATAAATATATCAAGGTTCAATAACTCAAACACAAGAAAACAAGTAAAGATAAGTGTATCATGTCAAAGAACAAATCATGCAGCTCTTCATGACAAATAATCTCTATTATTACCATGGTGATACTATTAAGATTTTCGCGAAATGAGCGAAAAATCGATCGAATTTGTTAAATTTTAAGTAAATAACTGTGAAAAGGTTACTTAACCTCATTAGCTGCAACATGTGAGGACATCATTCAATGGGAATTTTTTTCACCTATTAAATGGATCTAAAAATTTGAAATACAAAGTATACTTTTTGAGTTAGAGCTATTTTAAGACAACTAAGTTTTTAACTCAAAAAGATCAATAACTTTGTTACAGTTGAGATTTGATGGTATGTGTAGAACGATTTTTTTCTCCAAATAAGACAGTCAATCATCCCTCGATAGATTCTTAAGTAACCCCTTGAAAACTACCTAAAAATTGTTGTAGTTCGATGCAATAAAAAAAACCTGTTTTAATTCACTTAGTAGTGCAATTGCCCCTTTCTCATTTCTCTCAACTATGAGTTTATGGCTGGTGATGTTCGTTTCAATTATGGAAATATCTAATACATACACCACGGTGTGTCTAAAACCATTGTTAACAGAAAATAACCATAAATTTGGCATACGGCATTCGAAAGATACAGTATCTAAGCATCTTCTCAGTGAATTTCAAAATGATCCATCGAGAGATTCGAGAGAAATTACGATTTGAAGTTTTATGGACACGTTTCATAAGGCTACCAGCAAACCCCCACGGGTTTGGTCCTATCTTTATAAACAAAAAAATATTTGTCTACTCATTTGGTACTTAGCAATCGAAAGATATAGTAATCAAGTATATCCGCTGCAAGTTTGAAAATATTTCATTGACGGAATCGAAAGTTATAACGATTTGAATGCGGTATGCGGTCATAGATGGGTTTTCTACCAGATTTCCAGCTAGAAGCCATGTTTGTCCATTGACTATTTAGATCGTTTATACATGTCGCTGTTTTAAAGAGACACCTTACCATTTAATTACACAAACATAATGCTCAAAAGGTGTTTTATATATATATATATATATATATATATATATATATATATATATATATATATATATATATATATATATATATATATATATATATATATATATATATATATATATATATATATATATATATATATATATATATATATATATATATATATATATATATATATATATATATATATATATATATATATATATATATATATATATATATATATATATATATATATATATATATATATATATATATATATATATATGCTGCGCTGAAAAAATATGAAAATAGGGTTGTCTACCCAACGTTTACTATAACGTCAAAATATAAAAATTTGAATAAAATTTGGAATGTTTACTTAAAAAAGCCATATCTCAGTAGTTTGTTGACTGACTCTAATTATGTTTTCATTACTTAACTGGTTGACGTTTTATCAACAATGTTCCTCGGAATCAACTCATTAAAAAGTTCACTATCGTTTGCGATATGCTCCGACGAGCCGGAATCGATTATCCACGTCACACAGACTAGCGCTGTCCTGATGAAGGGTAATTAGCTGCTTTTTAAGATGTAGACGACTCGCGATGCTTCGCCACTCGAAAATCCGCTGCAGCGCAATCCAAATAGCCTTAGGGGTTGATTTGTCATGGATGTATTCGAGGTGACTGTCGTGGATGCGGGATATCAACAATGATCGACATCGCTTGTCCTTCTTCTTCCTTTTCTCCACGGTTTTTGTCTTCTGCTGGCGCTCCTCAGCCGCGTTCTCCGCCTTGATCTCAAGCTCCTCTACTTCCGCCACCTCTTGTTAAATGCAGTCCATCAGCTCGTGCTCGTCGAGCAAGGCCAGAATTCGGAGCTTCCATGCCGGGTAGTTCGAGCCATCAAAAAGTCGCAAGATCGCCCTCTCGCTCCATGACCGTACCGTACCGCGCGAAAATTTTACTTCCGACCGAACCTCCGTTACTAGCGACTACTGGAACCCATAACCTATTGAGGGAATAATTCGGACATCGGAATGAAAACGTAATAACCGATTACTTAGAGAAAAAGAACATTTGTTTATTAACCGCGTGTTTCTTTGATAAAAGTTTTCTACTAACTGATTGTTGTTGTTGTTGATGACAGGTGCGCGCGTAGGGGGTTCGCCGCATAGGTCGAATGATTACGGGATTGTCCACCTCAACAGATATGCAATCAATCCAAAAGTCGTTAACTTAAACCCGGCCCGGAGGGCTGTGTGTCATATCTCATTCGACTCAGTTCGTCGAGATCGGCAAATGTCTGTATGTGTGTGCATGAATGTGTGTATGTATTTTCTAAATTCACTCACTTTTCTCAGAGTTGACTGAACCAAATCGCTCAAACGTAGTTCAAATGAACGGTATAATGCTCCCATAAGCTGCTATTGAATTTTTAGTTGATCCGATTTCCGGTTCCGGAGTTATGGGGTTAAGAGTGCGACCACACAGAAATGTTTACCTTTCTCATATAGAAAGGATATACAATCACTTTAAAAATCGTTAACCTAATCCCGGCTTTCGATTTCGATTGACATAAGGTTTCTGGGTTTTAACAGGAGGGGTTACACCCCCCTCCCCCTCACTGGTCACCACCAATTTAAATTCCCCTTAGATCATCCCTCATTGTACCCCCTCAGACCCCCACCCCATCCATCACTCATACCCCATCATCTCTTTACCACCACTGTAATACAAGCTATCCCGAATGAAGCTGGGGAGTGGTTCGTTCGTAGTTAGCAGGAAGACAACATTGAACTAATGCTGATTAGGCTAATAAAGTATAATATTTTTTTGTTTCAAGTGTTTCACGGTCGACACATAGCTCATCAGGTTCGTGGCTGGCGAACCATTGTGTGTAGGTGTAAAGTGTACTGTGTACACGGTGTGTCTAAAACCATTATTAACAAAAAACGATTTAATACACCTATCAGTGAGGTGAGACATTTCTTACACATATCACTGTTGTATTATTCATTAGTTTGCCGAACACGCTCAAAGTTGGCAAGCAACTAGATGTGAGATAAGCACAGTTTCGAGTCCTGCACGAATAACACTTCGAATAAACTGAATAAATTGAAGAAAAATAATAAAACAAATAAAAATTTAAAATAATTACGAAGCAAAAAAAGTTATTCATAAAATGAGAAGAATCTAGAAGAATATAAATCAAATTGATACGAATATGATGCATGAGATAATAAACTGATCGGAATGCAAGTTACCACCGAACCCATGCCCAGACGCAAAAAAATATATTGCACGCGCAAACGGATGCGCGTGTTACCAGCCGAAGCCCTAAACAGGCGACACACAATGTACTGACGCAGCAGACTCGTGGCAGCGATACATAGGAGCAGCCTCAGCGTTTATAGGTTTGACCAGTTAGCAGTGAGGCCTCTGTAAAACAAATTAATCGAAATAAAATCACTTTTTATTAGTCCGTGGACAGAGACGGTTGTCTTTTTTAAAAAGAACCTCGTACACGTTAACCTGTAACTGGCGCCCGAAAACGGGAACTGAAGAGCAATTGTATAAGTCCTACGTTAGGACAAAGTGAATCCCAGCTGCCTCCTAGAAGAATTTGGTACCCGGCGAAGACCATCGCGGATCAACTCGGCGACTTGCGGTATCAGAGCGCGAAGGATTCCGCTCTACAGGACCTACCTATCCAAGAAAACAACACGGCCAGGAGTCTAATCGTTGCCGCGACGGAATGATTATTCCGCTCCTTCTACCACTGTAAGTTAAAGAAAACCATTTTTTACATAACACAAAACCAAAACCCAACCAAAACGGAACTGCTTCCTGTTCGTTCCTAAAAAGATAACCCTTACTAATTAAGAGTGACTAGGCCGGACCACCAGGGTGGAACCGTAACCGAATCACTGCATATCACACAAGTGCGCGAGTGAACTAACATAAAGAACAAAAAATAATTAAAAGTGTTTAACATACTTTACTCTTCGAATCCAACCAAAACGGAACTGCTTCCTGTTCGTTCCTAAGAAGATAACCTCTACTAATTAAGAGTGACAAGGCCGGACCACCAGGGTGGAACCGTAACCGAATCACTGTATATCACACAAGTGCGCGAGTGAACTAACGTAAACCAACGAAAAGTTAATCGAGACATTATTAACAAAATACTAGACCAAAACGGACGACCTCATACGACGTATCCAATACCTATCCTTATCCCGAAACATGGCAAGCCCTCCAAACCCAGAACCAGTGCCATTGCCACCAGTGCCACGGCAGCGATAAGCAATAGACACAAGCATGAATTTTCATGATCGTGGTCTACCAGCGATCGTTTCAGACTTGCCAGAGTTTAATGGCAACCCGAGAAACCTTTCTCAGTGGATCCTCGATGTCGAGGATATGCTTGAATTATTTAATGATCTGCGCGAAACTTTTCACTACCAATTGATTTTGCGCACCATCCGACGAAAAATAAAAAACGAAGCAAACGATGTGCTAATCACCAATAATACTCCCCTTGAGTGGGAGAGCATGAAAGAAGTTCTGCGGTTATATTACGCAGACAAAAGAGATCTGATCACTTTAGATAATCAACTCAAAAGCATGAGTCGAGCAAGATCAGAATCTATAGAAACATACTATAGTCGCATTAGGGAAATGGTGACCCTGATTAGCTCAGCGATATCAATGGACGACGAGTGGAGAGGTCACGAGATGGCACTAATCAAGTTGTACAACAAATTGGCCCTAGACACTTTCATTAGAGGACTAGGAGAGCCACTTACTCATTTCTGCAAAAACTATAGACCACAAAGCCTTGCCCAAGCTTACCACTATTGTGTGGAATACCTTAACTTAGATGCAAGAAATGCACCATTTAAAGGAATGGAGAAACTTCCTATCCCTGCTCCCAGAGGAAACCTTCCAATGAACCATCCTCCACCAAACGTACCACCACGACGACCAATTATGACTTTTCCGACCGCAACCGGATCTAAACCTCCTGTTTTTAGACAGCTTTCTCAACCGAATTATCCGCAAAGAAATCCTGCTGTTCATCCTAATCCTCAACCAAGAAACGTTTTTGTCCCAAACCGGACCTTTTTCCCAAAGCAAAATAATCACGAACCAATGGAAGTCGACAATTCAATCAGATCAAGACAGATTAATTATGGTAATAGGCTCGATTTCAAAATGGCAAGACCAGCTTCAAGCTCAATGCAACATACTAACCCCGCTCCCAAACGATTCGCAAATCTTGCAGACATTTACACAGACTCAGAAGAATACCAAACTTGGCTTGAAGAAACTTCAGAAATCAGTGAAGATTACTTTAATGCTCAAGCCGAAAACGATGAAGAAACTAAAGAGGAAACCGCACCTGAAACTTCAGAAGAAGTTAATTTTTTAGAAGATTCGAAATGGGTCAGCGAATGGTTCGAATAGCGCCAAACGCTCTCCCATACATTAAAGTACCGACCAGCAAAGGTGAAATCAAATTTTTATTGGACACCGGAGCAAACATAAATTTAATATCCAAAAAATGGGCTTATAATTCAGGAGAACCAATTTTAAGCAACCTTACGGAAGCTGTAAGAGGAGTGACTGGCAGTAGTGTAGTTAACGAAAAAATTGTATTAAATCCTTTTCATCCATTGATTACAAAACAATTTAATTTTATTGTCCTTGATTTCCACCCTTATTTCGATGGTATTCTTGGCACCGAAATTATATTTGGCAAGCAATTCAATTTCATTAGCAATGCACCCATACTTCAGGTTTGTACCAATAAAGGAAATTTGTTCGAGATACCAATTCACTTCTATCATCCCCAAGCAAAACCTAGAAGTCAGGCTTTAAATTTAGAACAAAAAATCAGAACTTCTCATCTATCTACAAAAGAAAAAAGTGCACTGATGACAGAACTCGAAAAATTAGAAGAAGTATTTCATACACCTGACAATAAATTGTCATGCTCGACGCAAGTCGAATGTGACATCAGAACGGAAGACGATATTCCGGTATACCAAAAATCATACCCATACCCTTTCGCATATAAAGAAGAAGTAGAGAAGCAAATATCAAAATTACTAAATGACGGGATCATTAGACCATCACGATCACCATGGAACTCCCCAGTCTGGATAGTTCCCAAAAAAAATGGACGCATCGGGTGAACAAAAATTCCGCCTCGTTATTGACTTTCGCAAATTAAACCAAAAATCAATTTCGGACAGATACCCAATGCCTGAAATTTCGAATATTCTTGATCAGCTAGGAGGTAACAGTTATTTCACAACTTTAGATTTAGCCTCCGGGTTTCACCAAATCAAATTAAACCCAAAAGACATAGAAAAAACAGCATTTTCAACCAATAACGGCAAATATGAATTTCTACGAATGCCATTTGGTTTGAGAAATGCTCCAGCCATTTTCCAGAGAGCGATGGACGACGTGCTTCGCGACCACATTGGAAAAATCTGTTATGTGTACATGGACGACGTTGTAGTTTTCGGAAAAACTCTAAACGAACACATGCAAAATTTAAAATTGGTCTTACAAACGCTAAAAAAAGCAAATTTAAAAGTACAATTAGACAAATCCGAGTTTCTACGGAAGTCCGTCGAACTTCTTGGCTATATCATTGCTGAAGAAGGTATTCAACCCAATCCCAAAAAAATCGAAGTGATTAAAAAATGGCCAGAACCTGAGAATCTCAAACAACTGAGAGGATTTCTTGGTCTCCTTGGTTATTATCGAAGATTTGTAAAAGACTTCGCTAAAATAGTGAAACCTCTTACAAACCTTCTAAGGGGGGAAAGGAACCTAGATTCAAAGTAAAAAATAAAATTTAATGAAAACGAGACAGAATGCTTCCAAAAAATGAAAAAAGTAATTACAGGTAACGATATTCCAATATATCCAGATTTTAAGAAACCCTTTTTGATTACAACCGACGCTTCTAATTACGCCATAGGTGCAGTACTCAGCCAAGGTGAAATTGGAAAAGATAAGCCGATCCATTTCGCCTCCAGAACATTAAATAGAACCGAAGAAAACTTCTCAGCAACAGAGAATGAAATGCTTGCGATTCATTGGGCTTTAAAAGTATTTAGAAATTATATCTACGGTCAAAAATTCAAAATTCTAACAGACCATCAGCCCTTAACTTTCTCATTATCCTCAAAAAATGTAAATGCAAAGCTTAAACGCTGGAAGTCTTACTTAGAAGAACACGATTATGAGATCGTGTACAAGCCAGGTAAAGCCAACGTCGTAGCAGATGCGCTGAGCCGAATCCAAATACACTCTCTTACTCCAACCCAACATTCTGGCGAAGATGATGACACTAACTACATTATTTCAACCGAAGCCCCATTGAACGCATTCAAATTACAAATTATAATAGAACAAACTAGCTTACATGCGGATACAACCACTACTTTTCCATTCCCTGGTTATACAAGAATAACTATTAAACGAACTAGATTCAGCGAAGAAATCCTGACAGCACTAATGAAAGAATTTTTCACCCCAAACAAATTAATTGGATTATATACCTCCGAACCAATTCTTGGTCAAATTCAAGAAGTTTACAAAAAAATCTTCAGTAGATCTGGAATGCTTAAAGTACGATTTACTCAAAAAATTCTCGAAGATATCACAGACCCGGAAGAGCAACAAAAAATCATAGAGGATACTCACGAGAGAGCACACCGCGGAATAGACGAGAATAAACAACAAATTTTATGAAAATTTTACTTTCCTAAAATAACCGATAAAGTACGTCAATTTGTGCGCGTTTGCGATCTCTGTAATCGATCGAAATATGATCGACAACCCCTAGTAATAAAGTTGCAAGAAACACCCATTCCCAATTTCCCTTTTGAAATCCTACATATAGACATTTATCAAACTGATAATAACTATTTCCTCTCAAGTATCCACAAATTTTCCAAGTATGGTCGAATGATACCCATAAGGTCACGAAACGTCATTCATACCAGAAAAGCCTTCCATGATACGATAACCTCCAATATAATCCCTTCATCTGTCGTTACAGACAATGAAAAAGCCTTCCTATCCCCTGATATAAGAGGAATGATGCTAGATTTAAATATTAGAGTTTTCACAACACCAAGCAATAAATCAGAAGTTAATGGACCTGTAGAACGATTCCATTCCACAATTACAGAAATGTACCGAATTCAAAAAAATATTTCTCCTGACATGAATTGCAAAACCCTTATGTGTATAGTAGTAGAAAAATACAATAATACAATACATTCTTCCACTGACAGAACGCCTAAAGAAATTCTTTTAGGAGTAAATAATAAAGATGTTACACCAGAGGAAATCCAAGCAGTTAGAACAAAGCAGTATGATGACATTTTAGTACAGTTGAAAAAAACTCAGGCAAAACAATTAAACCAACATAACAAAAACCTATTTTAATCCACCTAGCGGTGCAATTGTGCCTTTCTCAATCATGAACACGTGAATGTTTGCGTTGTTTATATTCATTAAAAGCTTTCAAATGAATATATTACATTTTATTATTATACATGACATGACAAATATACAAGAAAAAATCACTATTCGAGTTCTAAAATTTTGTAAAAGAAAAAACAGCTACATTAATATTTAATTGAAAAAAGGTGCGAAATCGGCAGTCCCAAAAAGTCGATATTCATAAAAAAAAATTTTGCGAGATAACATAAAATCTCGACGTTTCATGCATTTTAAAAATGTTTGGCATCAAAAACGAATTTGATTTCTGAAATTTCATGGGGTCCCCCTTTGAAAAAAAATTTAGTTCCGGCTTATATGGGAATTTCATATGTGACCGGATGGATTAGTCTATATTTCCGGACGCATCCAAGCGATCCGTACGAAATTTTATAGACATCTGTGGGGATACTATAGCTATCATTTGGGACAGTGTTTGTGAAAATCGGTCCAACCATTTCCGGGAAACTGATGTGAGTACGTCAATTTTGAAAGATGGCCGCTTTTCCCGGGCACTTCCGGAACCGTCTATGGTGGTCAATGTAGTCAACGAAAGTTTGGTTGGCCGTCGATGACCTAGAACAGCAAATTTAAGTTGTTTGAGAGACATTTTAGCGAAATTTTTACCTTTTTTGCTTTCATCGGAGTATCGGTTTGAATCGCAATTTGCTATGTGATCGCACGCCACAACCTGTAACTCCGGAACCGGAAGTCAGATCGGGATGAAATTAAATAACAATTTACGAAGGCGCAACACCTTTCATTTGAGACTAAGTTTGGTTGAATCGGTCTAGCCATCTCCGAGAAACCGATGTGACTGTTATTCTGAATTTGGATACTTCCGCCGGGACTTCCAGAACCAATGATGGTGGCCAATGGGGCCAAAAAGACTTTGAATGGATGTTAGTGACCTAATACTACAAATCGAAGCAGTTGTGGTCATATTTTGGAAAAATTTTCACCTTTATACATTCATTGCAGAATTTATTAAAATCGACATTTTCTGCGTGATCGTGCTCACCACCCTGTAATTCCGGAACCGGAAGTCGGATCCATCAGAAATTTAATAGCAGCCTATGGGAACGTTGTATCTTTCATTTGAGACTAAGTTTGTCAAAATCGGTTCAGCCAGCTCTGAGAAAAATGAGTGACATTTTTGGTCACATACACACACAGACGCACATACACACACATACATACATACACACATACATACACACGCTCAGACATTTGCCGAACTCGACGAACTGAATCGAATGGTATATGCCACTCGGCCCTCCGGGCCTCCGTTAAAAAGTCGGTTTTCAGAGCAATTGCAATACCTTTCTATTGAGAAAGGCAAAAATTTTACCTTTTTACATTCATCGCAGAATTCGTTAGAATCGAGATTTGCTGCGTGATCGTACGTATCACCCTGTAATTCAGGAACCAGAACTCGGATCCACACAAAATTCAACAGCAGCTGATGGACCTTCCATTTAAAATCAAGTTTGTCAAAATCGGTTCAGAAAATTCCGAGAAACCGATGTGGACAAATCAACAAATTTTGTTTTGTAACCATACTCTTCAACTCGTAATCCAGAACAAGATGTCGGTTGACAATGAATACAATAGATAAAATGAGGTCGAATAGACAAAATGAATCAAAAGAATGCTAAATGCAAAAAATCATTAAAATGAAATGATCATATATTTAAAATAAGTCAAATATTTAAAATAAAAAATAAACATATCAAATATAATCCATGAAATGAATGATCTGGAAAAATGAGTATAAGGAATAAAATTTAAAAATGTTAGTCAAATGAAGGAAATGAATAAAACGAATTTCACGAATCCCAAAACCATTGTTTCAGAATATTCTGAAGTGTTTGTGAAAATCCTATTGCAAAGAGCATGTTTTCGTTCTTCTTTTCTTGAGGGCGTTTTAGGATTATATGGTGTTTCTACTATATTGATAGGCCTTAATTAGTCATCAGGAATCTAAACCAGAAATTTGTCTTGGAATTAAAAAATGTCTTTTGGTCACATATATCTGAAAAAGATTTTTGAACAGAATGGTATTTTCAGGTCCAGTATTTTATCACGTAACTGGAAATAGTAAACTGAGATAAGGCCACCTGTAAAAAGTATTCATTTGCATTGAAGTGTATAGAAAAGAGTCAAGTGTCTAGGTTATGTTGGAAATTATATTATTGTCGATGGAACAGAAGCCGTACATTCAGTCGATTACAATGCAGTCTCTTTCCACCCATCCTTATCACTAGCGAATTGTTTCGTTCGAAATTCTCGTTGTGGAGATATGGGTTTATGAGTCCTACACAAAACAATAACATGACAAAGGAATGGTTCCAACTACCAGAATAAGTATTTAAATTTATCGAAAAGCCAGTGGCCATTGAAAGTATCCTTGGACTGCTTTTGAGACACGAACATACTTGAAATTACAAGTCGTAGGGTAAAGTGCCTATTTTCACCAGGGTGCCTTACTAATTCATTAATTCCTCAGCCTACAATCCATGAAATGCCTTAAAATTGATATCAAAAGCTTTGCTTCGTTGTTAAGAACCAATATAATAACACAAATGCGCTGAAAACAGTGAAATTCTCGTGTTTGATCGCAACAAAAACTCGAATCGAGTGCCCTTCTTGTTGCGCTACCATTTGACTCAATGCGTTGAACAAAGCTGGCAGACACTGCTCTAATAAACGGCTTCAAATGGGTATGGTGACAATAGAAACATGACAAAAATGGGCTCTTCAACCTAAACTACAACATTCGCAACTAAATATGTTTTTAGTCACATTGATAATGAAAAATGTATATAGGGGTTTTCAGTACAACTCAGTATCAGTTGTAGTTACATTGTAATATGTATGACATAAATTCAATGAGATCAACTATCTGTCCAATGCATAAATTGTGATTGTAATTCTCGCTAATTTATTTACGTGTAGAATACGGAGCACTCCAACGAAACGTCTATTGAATTGTCCAATGCCTGTACTAATTCTGAAATTGATGCTTCATTTGAAGCGTTCTCAGCATAAGGCAAATTTGGGCAATTGAAACCATCGCTATAAGTTAAAAACATCTTTTTACTGAGATGCAAGTATAGTTGGATAGTTTAGAGGTCTTTGGGCGCCATTTTCCCAGGATCTAATTTGTGGATATTTTTGGAATTTGATCCGTTATTTTTAATAAAAGTGTATTCCAGTACAATGAATCTGCATTTTCAATAATATCAACCCAAAACAGGTGTTCTTAATTTTCAAATGACACATTTGAGCATATGTTTCATTCAAAATTCAGTAGATATACGAAAAGTTTAAAAAAGTGCACGTGGGATGTCTCTTTTTAGCATTTTTGTCTTCAAACAACCATATTACCCAATTTAAAATACCCAAGGATTTCTTTAATTGTAGTATATACAAACACTCAGTATAGAATTCAATTAAATTGGAATTGATGTAGTTTTCGGTTTTTGGTCACATGACTCTCCTTAGTGCAACGTTTCGAAGGAATAACCCCTCATCTTCAGAGGAAAGCAGGGTTTGAACATAAATTAATTAAAGTAATTATAATTATATCAATTATAGTTTTCTCATAATACAAATATTTTGCCAGGACCACAAATATTTTCTTTTTCAAGTAGAATGTAATATTTATTTTGTTTCCGAAAGTGGCTCTGTTCTACACTAAAATGGAAAACTATTTATAGGAAAACAGAGGACAAAAATTGGTTTGTTTTTTTAACCTGAACAAATGCATCGCAAGATTAAATTAGCTTGGATACTAACAAATATTTCAGATTAGTTGAAGATCTTATGACACATCTTGGAAATGGATTTAGAAATATCAGGATAGATCTTAATCGTGACATTTGCCACGAAGACGATTGGTAAGAGAACGGGGGCGGGGAGGGGCGCCAAGTGAGGAATGGTAAATGATGGTTAGTGCTGTGACATTATTTTTGTATATGGTGTGAAATTTTGATTCCTTACATCATTATTATACATAAAGCAACTGATAATTTTTACGCCATAATTAGTATAACATAAATATGGCAAAAGAAGATAAATTTTCACTAGAATTTTGTTATTCAAAAATACAGTTGCTTTCGGTGATGCTAAGAGTATAATATGAATATGAATTATGATAGAAAACTATCTTCTCACTACTAGGTGGATTACTTGGTGATCTGTGCATTTATGTACCATCCAACGTCTATCATACGACTGAACGCAATGCTTAATCCAACAGATAAATACATCAACTCTGGACAAATTTTCGCTTTGAAGTGAATTTACACATTGTTTTGTCTTTGAAGTAAACTTGATATTAATTTTGAGGAATAGTTAATTAATTATCAAGTAAATTCATAAAATGTTTACGGAATCGAATTCCTTGAATCACGCAGATGTGTTTTCCTACCTCGATATTAAAAAACGGTTTAGTTTTGCCCTAAAACACCCGTAAAGCAATACTCTGTCTAAAACGATCTCATTTTTAGTTAGTGGAAATTGGTAAGCGAGAAATAAAAATACAAAATGTTTAATATCTCAGCCGTTCGTGAACGGATTCTGACAATCTATAGCTTGTTCGAAAGGTATTTTTACAACCTTTCTAATTATGTGCAGGTAGCATGACTTTTTCGCTTTGCTATTTTCTTCAAACCCTTTGTGTTTTGATAAAATCATCCATATCTCAGAAGGTAAACAACATATCGAAAAACAAAAATAATAGTGTCAAATAACAACGTTGGGCCTTTCCTTTGAAACTAATTTCGTTAAGATCGGTTCAGCGGTTGCTGAGATAATTACATGACATTAGTGCACATACATGCACCCCCCCCACACACACACACACACACACACACATAAAGACATTATCTCAATTTGTCGAGCTGAGTCGATTGGTATATGAGACTCGGCCCTCCGGGCCTCGGAAAAAGTTTTCAAAGTTTGAGCGAATTCTATACATTTCTTTTATAAGAAATGTAAAAATGACTATAAATTTGGCATACGGCATTCGAAAGATACAGTATCCAAGAATCTTCTCAGTGAATTTCAAAATGATCCATCGAGAGATTTGATAGAAATCATGATTTGAAGTTTTATGACACGTTTCATAAGGCTACCAGCAAACATCCACGGGTTTGATCCTATCATTAAACACAAAAAATATGAAATAAACACAAAAAAGATGAGTTTGCTACCAGATTTCCAGCTAGAAGCCATGTTTGTCCATTGACTATTTAGATCGTTTCAACGTAATACGAACGAACGAATAACATTACCATTTAATTACACAAATTAAATGCCCAAAAGGTGTTATTTATATGCTGCGCTGAAAAAATATGAAAATATGGTTGTCTACTTAACGTTAAATATAACGTGTAAATTAAAAAAAATAGAATAAAAGTTGTAATGTTTACTTAAAAAGGCCATATATCAGTGGTCTGTTGACTGACTCTAATTGTTTTTTCAATACTTAGTTGGTACACGTTTTATCAACCATTTTCCTGCAGAAGAATATAAAATAAAGTTTTCTACCTCAAATAATACACAATATAAAAGACCTCAACTTTTTATATTAAAAACGATGACCTATCGATATCTATACATTGGTTCAATGCAGCGAACGCAAACTGCAAATCATGGACAATAAAATCATAAATTCAATTTATATATATATATATATATATATATATATATATATATATATATATATATATATATATATATATATATATATATATATATATATATATATATATATATATATATATATATATATATATATATATATATATATATATATATATATATATATATATATATATATATATATATATATATATATATATATATATATATATATATATATATATATATATATATATATATATATATATATATATATATATATATATATATATATATATATATATATATATATATATATATATATATATATATATATATATATATATATATATATATATATATAGAATTTAGACATCAATGATTTGCAGTCATTTATCATTTACACGTTATATTTAACGTTAAGTAGACAACCCTATTTTCATATTTTTCAGCGCAGCATATAAATAACACCTTTTGGGCATTGAATTTGTGTAATTAAATGGTAAGGTTATTCTTTAAACAGCGACACGTTGAAACGATCTAAATAGTCAATAGACAAACATGGCTTCATGCTTGATATCTGGTAGAAAACCCATCTCGTCGCTGTTGTGCTATTTTATGACAAACGCCATTTTGGGGTAAACTGAGTTAAATATGCCATATTGTTGGTCTAAAAAATCTCTACAAAATAGCGTTTTCAGAATTTTGACATACTAATTGGTTACTGAGATATAGCGAGAAACGTGCTGAGAAATTCTGTGATATTTGCTTAAAATGGCTGTGTCTGGGCATTGGCACAAGTTATATTGATGGATTAGATGTTTTTCTATGTAAAAATGTCTGAGAAACACAATGGCAAAATCATTTTCAAAATAAAAATACACGAAATGTGAGAAAAAAGTAATTTTAGTTTTAAACTGGAAATTTAGTATATTTGGCAACACTGTATCCAAAAATCATTATTTTTTCTAGTTTCCCTGACTCATTTCCTCTAAAATGCATCTCACCAATTGTTTATAGACCAAATAAAGCCAAAGATATAAATAAAAGTTAATAATTGATGATTATTTTCTATGGAAAATTTTCCAAGCACAATTATGACATGCAATACAAATTTTGTCATCAATACACACCTATGACACGTATGAGTGCGACTTTTGTTTACATGTTTAGCAAAAACTCGTAATATAGTCAACCGATCTTCATAATATTTGAGAGATTAATACAGAATAGACAGAAGCATCAATTGTATTCTCTGAATTGTTTCTACTATTTACCAATTGCAAGATATTCAATCTCAAACTTTAAAAATCGTTTTTCTCGAAATGTGCAAAATGGCACTTGTCATAAGATAGCACAACAGCGACGATCTATGACCGCATACCGGATTCAAATCGTTATACCTTTCGATTCCGTCAATGAAATATTTTCAAACTTCAGGGGATATATTTGATTACTATATCGTTCGATTGCCAGGTACCAAATAAGTAGACAAATATTTTTTGTGTTTAAAGATAGGATCAAACCCGTGGGCGTTTGCTGGTAGCCTTATGAAACGTGTCATAAAACTTCAAATCGTGATTTCTCTTGAGTCTCCCGATGGATCATTTTGAAATTCACTGAGAAGATTCTTGGATACTATATCTTTCGAATGCCGTATGCCAAATTTATGGTAATTTTTTGTTAATAATGGTTCTAGACACACCGTGAAGTGAAAAATTAAACGACGTTAAATTAATTAAAATAAAATTAAACGTTAAGTAATAGAAAATAATAGCAAAAAATAAATTGTGTCAAATAAATTATATGAATGAAATGAATAAAACTGAAAAAAAAGATTATTAAAATGATGAACTGAGAGTGAATTTAAAGAATGAAATAGATAGATAGATAAAATGAACGCAGATCAACAAAATGAATAAAACGATGCTGAATGAAATAATTGATTAAAATTCAATAATTATATATCTAAAGCTGAAAAATATTTTTGAATAAAGAAAATGAATAAACCGGATTTTTTTTTTCACCAACAGGCCCCTTGGCCCCAATGGTGGTTGCTTAAACTAATTACATTTTAAAATTGACAACATTTTCGCTTTTACCGCATTCCGCGTCCGGTTGAAGTCAAAGGCCGTCGCCACACTGTTAAAAATTCGTTGGAGTCCGGTTACAGCGCTCTGGCAACCATAGTTGGTTCTCCTGAACGGAACTCACAGAAGGGAGTTATTACGTAGAGCTCGAACGCGGGCTTGAAAACGTCCGAGGATTGTAGGGCAATCCACTCTGGCAGAGAGTAAGTCCGAGACGAACAGGGCTCGAGAGCAGTCCCTCCGAATGCTGAGTGTATTGAGGTGTATTAGCTGACAACGGTTTTCATAGCTCGGCAGCTGAAATCTGTTTCGCCATGAGAGATTACGAAGGGCGAAGCGTATTGTTACGGTGGATATGACCGAACCCGTAAGTCCCCTCGGACGTAGCGTTATCCCTGCGACTGACAGTGACAGGCAAGACAGCTCGAGCTCGATCTGTCATATGATTGAGGGCAAGTCATCATCACCCGACGTAGAGAATAGCAGATTAAGCGTGGTATCATTTATTTAATTTCTTTTATATTTTTATCGCCTTTTGCCTTATATTCTGTAAGTACTACTGTAATTCAAATATGGAAGTGAATACTAAGAATTTATATTCAGATATTTTAGGAGTTAGCATCTTAGTATTAAAACCACAGTTGGATTGGTAGAAAATTTGAGGTTACCAGATGTAAGTACAATTGAACTATATTTTGATAATAACTGAAATATACCTCATTAGCTTTTAGCATTTTCCATCAAAACTAATTGGTGGATTTGCTGCGAAGAATCCGAAAATTCAAAATCCAACAAACTAAAAGATCTGTACAGATCTAAAAGATGCCAAACAACAACCAAAGCTATCAGGGTGCCAAGGATCCGACAACAGCCGGATGGTCGCTTGTGACAAATGCGGATCTTGGTGGCACTTCGACTGCGTCGGTGTTGGGGAAAGCATTAGCGAGAAGGGCTTTTGCTGTCGGAAGTGTCTTTAACGACAAGGAAGACGAAAATCCAAAGAAATCCAGCGTGGCCAACTCGGATATCGGAACATCCACAGGTAGCACCCGGAATCGAACTAAGCTTCGTCTTATGAAACAGCAGCAACAGAAAGAGCTGATGAAGCGACAGTTAGAGCTCGAACGGGATGAGCAACGCAGACGTTATGAAGCGGAAAGATTATTGAAGGAGAACGAGGTGGAGAAAAAGCAGCTCGAAATCGATTCGATATATTTGCAGGAGAAGTTTCGTGCATTAGAGGAGGATTGTGACAACGATTGTGATGATCTAAAAAGCCGGAAATCTGCCCAAAGCAGCATCAGCAAAGTCAACCAATGGCGAGAGCGACATCTAGGGGCTTGGTTAATCCGACCTTAGTCACCCAAGAAACTGTTCCAGTTGCGACTACGACTTCGACCGCTGTAGTGGCAGATCCCACGCATTCCGATGCACTCCAAACGGTAGCAAGCTTCCCTGCTGTCAAAAGTGTTTCTAATACGCTCTCCACCGGAATAGCATCAACGACACCAGTGTGCAATAAGACCAGCACTATCCTGACGACCGTTCAATCGATCCAGTCGGCAATTCCAGCTCCAATATCAAGTTCCGTCGCGCCGGTGTGTGCAAAGCATCCATCAGTGACACAACCCGTCATTCAATCGGCTGTGGGTGGTCCACCGAATTTGAGCAGTTTGGGTGGGTTGTTAAATCGAACGTCTCAACAATATCCGTTTTGGTTTCCGCATGGAAGCGCAATAGTTGGAGGAAATCCATCAATAGGAGTAAGCAACTCGCAAGGTTATGCGATACCAGCGCAGATAGGAAATCAGGACAACAGTAATTATCCGTCAGTTCGAGTAAGCATATCGCAAAGTACCACGATACCCGTACCGGTAGGCAATCAGGGTGGTACTAGTAATTCGTTTCCTGTATATTTTCCTCCTTTCCCGAATTATATTAATCAATACGATCGACATTGTCCCTTACCTCCTGAGCTACCATGGGAACACCCACCGCGAATGGGCATGTATAATCCTCCCGCCGTCCAACCACCGACGGAAAACGAAATAGGACCCACATCGCGGCAGCTAGCTGCACGCCAGGTGATGTCGAAGGAGCTCCCTCCGTTCTCAGGGAACCCGGAAGAATGGCCGTTATTTATTAGTTCATTCACCAATTCCACTAATGCTTGTGGGTTTACAAACGCGGAAAATTTGATGCGATTGCAACGTTGTCTACGAGGATGCGCTTTGGAAGCTGTTCGAAGTAGGCTTTTGATTCCGGATTCAGTTCCACAAGTCTTAGCCACGCTACAGACTTTATATGGAGACTGGCAATCTTGGTGTACGCTCTACTGAAAAAGGTTCGAGAAGTTCCAGCACCGAAGTCAGACAAACTTGAGACGCTCATCGGATTCGGAATGACAGTTCAGAACCTCTGTGACCACCTTCACGCTAGTAACCAGGAGGCACATTTGAACAATCCAACGTTGCTTTATGAGTTAGTGGAAAAACTTCCTGCGAACCTCAAGCTGGACTGGGCGATGGTCAAACGTCAACAACCAGGAGCCGATCTTCGAACGTTTGCTGCGTACATGTCCATGATTGTGTCTGCGGCCACAGAGGTTACTCTGACCATTGACGCAAAACCAAATCATCAAAAGAACGACAAATCAAAGGAAAAGAATTTCTGCAATCCACATTCAGCGCCTACTGTCAGCCACCCTAAGCCCGAGGAAAATGGTTCAACAGGGAGGCAGTGACTGGTGTGCCAAGACCCCTTGCATAAAGTGAAGGATTGTGCTACGTTCAAAAAGTGGGACGTCGATTACCGATGGAAATTGGTTCAAAAACTATCGCTTTGTCGTATTTGTTTATTTTCGCATGGAAAGCGTCCATGCAAGTCGAAAGGGCGGTGTGGAATAGATGGTTGTGATTATAGACATCACCCGATGCTGCATTCTATCTCAAAGAGAAGCGATGCATCTACGTCAAACAACAATGCAGTGCAAAATCATCACCACACCGGGAGAGGTTCCCTTTTTCGCATTGTTCCTGTGACACTCCACGGAAAGACACGATCGATCACGACATTCGCCTTCCTAGACGACGTCGATAACGTTGGTTGAGGATTCTATTACGAATTTCCTTGATGTTGATGGTAAAGCCGATAATCTATGTCTGGCCTGGACAGGTTGTTACTCGTTCCGAAGAGCAATCTAAGCGGGTGAAGTTGGACATATCAGGTGTTACACACCAAAAGAAGTACAACATTTCTGAAGCTCGAACGGTGAAAAGCTTGGGATTACCAAGGCAGACCCTATGCTATAAGGATCTTGTTGAACGTTATCCGTATTTGGCTGGACTACCCATTCCGGATTACAAGGATGTCGTTCCCAAGATTCTAATCGGTAATGACAATGCTCATTTAAGTGTCACTTTGAAAAGGCGTGAAAGGCTACTAGATGAGCCCATCGGCACCAAAACTAGACTAGGGTGGTCAATTCATTGCAACGATGAGGAATTCCAGTGCGTACATGAGGATGAGGACTTGCACAATATAGTCAAGGAGTACTTTTCCCTTGAGAATATGGGAGTGTCCCTACAACGAAACTTAGAGTCCGAAGAAAATCAACGAGCTAGGCGGACTCTGCAAATTACCACATTGCGCGTAGGCTTCCGATTCCAAATCGGGTTGTTGTGGAAGTACGATACCTTCGAATTTCCTGATAGCTACTTCATGGCTGTGCGAAGGCTGGAATGTCTGGAGCGACGTATGTTGGCGGATCCTGAACTCGGTTCCAATGTTCGTAGGTAGATAGAGGAGTACAAAATAAAAGGGTACATTGAGAAAGCATCCAAGGCTGATTTGATCGCGATGGATCCACGAAAAGTTTGGTATTTACCACTGGGCGTGGTTATTAATCCTAAAAAGCCAGGTAAAATCCGCATCTTCTGTGACGCAGTAGCGAAAGTGGATGGGGTGAGCTTAAACACAATGCTGAGTAAGGGGCCGGATCTGCTTGTACCGTTGAAGTCAGTTCTAACCGGATTCCGAGAACGACAAATAGCTCTATGTGCAGATGTGAAAGAAATGTTTCACCAGATGCTTATGCGAAAGAAGATAAACACGCCCAGCGAATTTTATGGAGAGATGACCCAAACCATGAGCCACAAGTGTACTTCATGAGTGTGGCCACTTTTGGAGCTGCCAGTTCGCCGTGTTCGGCACAATTTGTTAAGAACCTAAACGCAAGCGAGTATGCAGATCGATATCCAGAAGCTACAGATGCAATAATACGTAAGCATTACGTTGACGACTATCTGGACAGCGTAGACAGTGAAGATGAAGCGATCAAGAGAGCGAGAGAGGTTACTTTCGTTCATTCCCGTGGCGGATTTATTATTCGTGGGTGGATGTCCAACTCGAAGGAAGTTCTGCAAACTCTGGGTGAAACAACGAGTGCCGACGTCAAGGAGTTCTCGATGGAGACTGGCCACTGTTCGGAACGTGTGTTGGGAGTGTTGTGGTTGCCAGAAGAAGATGCATTCACGTACGCGGCTAACTTTGTGGCGGTACCTGAATGGCCTACCAAGAGAGAGCTGCTGAAGACGGTGATGACTTTATATGATCCTCTGAGATTTCTTTCCCACTTTACCATTCATGGGAAAATCCTAATCCAGGACGTTTGGCGCAGCAAGGTTACGTGGGATGAAAGAATTCCATTTGAGTTAAAGCAACGATGGGATCAATGGGTTGCCGGTGCGAGTGCCGCGGTGCTATTTTCCGAGACAGCTGTCATCGGAAGTCAAAAATATACAATTACACATGTTCGTAGATGCCAGTTTAGCTGCCTTCGCATGTGTTGCCTATTTGCGTGCCGAGGTAGATGGAAAAATTCAATGCGCTTTGGTGGCCGGAAAGGCCAAGGACGCCCCTCTCAAATTGACGTCTGTGCCTCGACTGGAACTTCAAGCAGCGGTGTTAGGAGCGCGTCTAGTCGAGGACATCTGCTCCACTCACACTAAACCTATTGCGAAGAGATTCCTTTGGACCGATTCGAAAACAGTGCTGGGATGAATTAATTCGGATCAACGAAGGTATAGCCAGTTCGTAGCATTCCGCGTCGAAGAGATTCTGGAGAAGACACGTGCTACTGAATTGCGTTGGATTCCCTCGGATATGAATGCGTCTGATGATGCTACAACGTGGAAAGGCGAGCCTAATCTAACCCCGGATGGTCGCTGGTTTGGGGACCCTGAAGTTTTGCATATTAATGAGGAGTACTGGCCGTCATCCTCCGATGTTATGTACGATACAACCAGAGAGCAACGGTCCAGTTTGGTGATCGAGCATCATGTAGTTCACTCGATTTTCGACTGGGAGAGATTTTCGAAATGGCACCGTTTGTCTAAAACCGTCGGGTACGTTGTGCGATATGTCGGCAATTTGAAAGCCAAAGCCCGAAAACATCCCACTACAAAGGGTCCATTGTGCCAAGAAGAGTTGGCAACAGCGGAGACGTGGATCTTTCGCGCGATTCAAAAGGAGGTCTACCCGAAGGAAGTGGGCATACTGTCTTCCATTGGCACTCAGAAAGGAGGCTCGAAATTAGGCTGCGACAGTAAGCTTTTCAAACTTGCTACATTCATGGATGAGAAAGGGGTCATGCGTATGGAAAGCAGAATCAGCCTGGCTTCGTTCGCGGCTTACGACACAAGGTACCCCATCATACTCCCTCGGAATCACCACGTTACGATCCTCATCATAATGTGGTATCATCACAAGTTCCTGCATGGTAATAAGGAAACGGTGATCAACAACATGCTCCAGCGTTTCCACGTATCCTGCCTACGCGTTGTCGTTCGAAGCGTAACCAGGGAGTGTCAGCAATGCAAGATTCGCAAAGCGAAACCATCGATACCTAGGATGAGCCCGCTACCAGCTGCCAGACTAGGAGCATTTTTCCGGCCATTTACATTCGTCGGTCTGGATTATTTCGAGCCAATGATTATTCGAGTCGGTCGTAGCAACGTGAAACGATGGGTTGCGTTATTCACGTGTCTTTACATCCGTGCCATGCACCTAGAAGTCGTGCATTCGCTTTCAACCGAGTCATGCAAGATGGCTATTCGGCGTTTTGTAGCCAGGCGTGGCTCACCATCAGAAATATACAGCGATAATGCGACAAACTTTCTCGGCGCCTGCAACGAACTTCGAAGCGAGTTTAAAAGTATTAATGAAATCCTGGCGGAGACTTTCACAAACGCCAGTACGAGATGGCTTTTCATCCCTCCGTCCGTTCCGCATATGGGTGGCGCTTGGGAGCGGATGGTACGGTCAGTTAAAACAGCTTTCTACGCGATAACAACTACCAAGCTTCCAACGGAAGAGATGTTCGGTACAGTATTAGTGGAGGCCGAAGGTATTGTCAATTCCAGGCCTTTGACCTTCCTAGCTTTGGATGAAGGCAACCAAGAATCATTAACACCCAACCATTTCCTCCTTATGAGTTCCAACGGAGTTGTGCAGACACCGAGGAAAATCTACGAGTCGAATGCCATGTGTCGGAGTGACTGGGACCATTGTCGTCGCATGGTGTATCTATTCTGGCGGCGTTGGATCCGCGAGTATCTGCCTGTAATATCAAGAAGGACAAAATGGTTTGGGGAAGTAAGGTCGGTGAAGCAAGGAGATTTGGTAATAGTCGTTGACGATGGACTTCGCAATGGATGGGTGCGTGGACGCGTTCTGAAGGTTCGGCCAGGTCGAGACGGTCGAGTGTGCCAAGCGTGGGTGCAGACATCATCCGGAGTACTTCGAAGACCGGTAGCGAAACTTGCGGTGCTAGACCTGGACTCTGGTAAAACTGGTGCTCGGAGGGGTGACAAGTGTTACGGCCCGGGGAATGTTACGGTGGATATGACCGAACCCGTAAGTCCCCTCGGACGTAGCGTTATTCCTGCGACTGACAGTGACAGGCAAGACAGCTCGAGCTCGATCTGTCATATGATTGAAGGCAAGTCATCATCACCCGGCATAGAGAATAGCAGATTAAGCGTGGTATCATTTATTTAATTTCTTTTATATTTTTATCGCCTTTTGCCTTATATTCTGTAAGTAGTGCTGTAATTCAAATATGGAAGTGAATACTAAGAATTTATATTCAGATATTTTAGGAGTTAGCATCTTAGTATTAAAACCATAGTTGGATTGGTAGAAAATTTGAGGTTACCAGATGTAAGTACAATTGAACTATATTTTGATAATAACTGAAATATACCTCATTAGCTTTTAGCATTTTCCATCAAAACTAATTGGTGGATTTGCTGCGAAGAATCCGAAAATTCAAAATCCAACACGTATGAACCTGCGTTGGACAGCCTCGATTCTGTCAATCCCGTTCTGGTAGTACGGATTCCAAACAGCGGAACAATATTCTAACGTTGAGCGGACCAACGAGCAGTAAAGCGATTTAAGACAATATACGTCCCTGAAGTTTTTCGCTATTCGGAAGATGAACCCAAGCTGATGCCTTATCCGCGATGTATGACGTATGTGGTTTGAATGTTAACGCCGAATCCATGATGACTCCGAGATCTTTGATGTGAGAGTGTCTTGGAATGCTCGAGCCGAAGAAATGGTAGTTAAACTGAGTCGGTTGGCGTTTCCGCGTGAACGTAACGATTGAGCATTTGCTCGGGTTTAAAACCATTCTGTTTAGATCACACCACGTGCTAAAGCTATCCAGATCCCTCTGAAGAAGCTCGGCATCGGTTTTATCCCGTATTTGTTGAAAAAATTTCATGTCGTCGGCGAAAGAAAGGCGGGGTCCTTGTAATGTGAAATTGAGGTCATTAAAGTAGAGGAGGAATATTACTGGACTGAGATGGCTTCCTTGTGGTATGTCGGATGTAGCGAAGAATGGTGCAGATAGACAGTCCTTAATGCTGATTTGGAGTTGCCTTCCGCTAGCGAATGACGGATCTCAATAGTGGCATGTCTGTAATAATATACGTACATGGAACTATTCAGAATCAGAGCTACAGGTCCAAAGCCTTGGTAAAGGAGGATGGTTGTGATGATCTGGGCCGAGGTCACCACGTAAAGCAAGGTAGGTCATAACCCCAATTCCAAGGCGTGAAGCGACCCGTGCCGAGGGATGAGTGATCGAGGGGGTGAAAAAGATGCTCGATCGTTAACGGAGCCTGTGGGGTACCTGGACAACCCCCACAGTAAGCGTCCCTTACCACGCTAATGCGGAGCTCTGGCGTGGCGGACATTTATTTTCGCGCGACTCGTGGGATTTGATATGGAGAGCAAAAATAAAAACAACAAACAATCGGAGGTGCCAAACCCCTTCGCTAGAGGTGGTTTGGCGAGGTCTCCCCCCCCCGCGGGGAGAGTAGTGGAGCGATGAGTGCTGCATCTGAAAGCACCAGTGACCCCCTGGCAGCGGTAGGAAATAGCCCCACCAACGCACCGGACGGGTCATTATCGGCGATGCGCAAAGTGGTGGAGCAGCTCGATTCAATAATCGAGTACACTAGCGCAAAGCAAAACATAAGCAAGGATCATACTATGTTGCGTTTCGGCTTTGCCTCATCAGAAACCGACACTAACACATTGTCGGAATAGATTAGCGCCGGCTTGACGCAAATCCCTTAAAACTAAAACACACTATGTGTTTCAATCAAACGACTGATCAAACGTAATGTCCCGTTCGAGCAGAAGTTCTGTTTATGCCGATGAGACACAAGTGAAGCCAAAACTTGTCTTGGCTTAGCAGGCCTATGCGAAAGCACTATGCTATATTTCACCCTAAGGAGGAAAATTTGGTAAAAACCAAAATTTCTCACTAGAGTGAAAATTTGTTGGTAAAAACCAGTCTTTGTACAGGAGGGCACAAATCCTTATTTCATACTATGTTGCGTTTCGGCTTCGCCTCATCAGAAACCGACACTAACACATTGTCGGTATAGATTAGCGCCGGCTTGACGCAAATCCCTTAAAACTAAAACACACTATGTGTTTCAATCAAACGACTGATCAAACGTGATGTCCCGTTCGAGCAGAAGTTCTGTTTATGCCGATGAGACACAAGTGCGCAACATAGTATGAAATAAGGATTTGTGCCCTCCTGTACAAAGACTGGTTTTTACCAACAAATTTTCACCCTAGTGAGAAATTTTGGTTTTTACCAAATTTTCCTCCTTAGGGTGAAATATAGCATAGTGCTTTCGCATAGGCCTGCTAAACCAAAACAAGTTTCGGCTTCACTTGTGTCTCATCGGCATAAACAGAACTTCTGCTCGAACGGGACATCACGTTTGATCAGTCGTTTGATTGAAACACATAGTGTGTTTTAGTTTTAAGGGATTTGCGTCAAGCCGGCGCTAATCTATACCGACAATGTGTTAGTGTCGGTTTCTGATGAGGCGAAGCCGAAACGCAACATAGTATGAAATAAGGATTTGTGCCCTCCTGTACAAAGACTGGTTTTTACCAACAAATTTTCACCCTAGTGAGAAATTTTGGTTTTTACCAAATTTTCCTCCTTAGGGTGAAATATAGCATAATAAGCAAGGAGTTAAAACAGAGTCTCCTGAAACTCCGAAAAACTGTTCGTGTCGCAAGACAGAAACAGCAGGCTTATGCCAAAAGGGTGGAATGTCGGGAGAAGTCCGACAGAGAAACCCAGACAGTGGCCTCCAAAAGAGAGGGAAAAGAGAAGGTCGATACGGGCACTCAAACAGTGGCCTTCACCTTCTATGGAGCAGCCACGTCGCTCGAAGCGGCGGCCGAGTTCCCCTCGAAGGGAAAAGGCAAGGGCAAGGGCAATCGCAAGACGTCGTCGAACGCGAAGCGCCCTAGGAAGTCGCCAGGCGAGGGTGCAAAAAGCGACAGCACACGGCGTGCAACCGTTAAGGTCAAACGCCGTCTGGGCGAGGTAAGCGAGGGCGAGTGTGACCTCGCTGAGCAGAGCGTTGGTACCAGCAACCCGGGGCAACAGAGGCAGGGGGGATCAAACCCCTGGACGCTGGTCACCAAGAAGAAGCCGGCACCGACACCGGAGGTACCGTGGCCCGCGAAGAAGACCAAGGACAGAGGCGAGGCCTTGTGGTTGAAAACCGACAAGGACAAATATGCCGATGACCTAAAGCCGATGAAGGCGGTCGAAAGCCTTTCGGCCCTCGGGCAAGATGTGCGTAGCGTGAGACGCACCAACACGGGAGAAATGCTTCTGGTGCTGAAGCGAGGCGCACAATCTAGTGCGGTATACAAGGCCTTGGCCCAAGAGGTCCTTCGTGAAGGCGCCCAAGTCAGGTCGCTAGGGACGGAAATGACTCTCCAGTGCAAGCATCTGGACGAGTTCACGACCGCAGAAGACGTCGTCGCAGCCGTTAAGGAACATTGCGACGTCACAATCGAGCGGGCCTCTGTGCGATTGAGAGACGGACCCTCTGGCACCCAAGTAGCCTACCTCAGGCTACTGAAGGCGGATGCCAAAAAGGTAACCGAGAAAGGGAAGCTGAAGATCGGCTGGTCGGTATGCCCTATTAGCATATCCCAGCCGCCTTCAGTGGATAGGTGCTATCGGTGCCTTGAGTCCGGCCACAAAGCCCACGAGTGCAAGGGCATAGACAGGAGCAAACTATGGTGTCGCTGCGGCGAGGAGGGACATAAAGAGCGGGGTTGCACTAAGGCACATAAGTGCCTTATCTGCACCGCTAAGAAGCAAGCCCATAAACATGCTATGGGCGGACCTTCGTGTCCCTTCGGTGAGTTGAATAAGAAGAAGCCGTGAAAGTCACACAGCTAAATCTTAACCATTTTGCAGCAGCCCAACAGCTGCTGTGGCAGTCGGTCTCGGAGTCGAGGACAGATGTCGCCCTCTTATCAGACCCGTACCGCATCCCTGCCGGCAACGGCAATTGGGTGTCGGACGGGTCTGGAATGGTGGCAATCTGTACAACGGGACGGTTCCCGGTTCAAGAGGTAATACACCCCTCCGCCGAGGGTGTGGCGATTGCCAAGATCAATGGTGTGTTCTATTGCAGCTGCTACGCCCCACTAAGGTGGCCAATAGAACAGTTCAACCAGATGATCGACAGGCTCTCGTCGGACCTAGTGGGCCGGAAACCGGTAGTCATAGCGGGAGACTTTAACGCTTGGTCAGTGGAGTGGGGCAGCCGCTGTACAAATAGCAGGGGTCAAGCGCTAATGGAGGCGCTTGCGAAACTCGATACTGTGCTAGCTAATAATGGCTCCGCTAGTACATTCCGTAGAAACGGAGTGGAGGCGTGCATTGACCTAACATTTGCCAGCCCGAGTCTGGCTCCAGGCATGGAATGGAAGGTAGACGAAGGCTACACCCATAGCGATCATTTAGCAATCCGCTTTAAGATCAACTATGGTGTGCAGCATCCGAGGGCGGGAGATCCCTGTCAGGTACGCGGGTGGAAGTCCAATCACTTCGACAGTGAAGCTTTCACCGCGGCCCTGGGACTGGAGGCCAACACCGACAATCTAAGCGGGGATGCGCTGGTAGCTGTTCTATCACGCGCGTGCGACGCCACTATGCCGAGAAAAACACTGCCAAGAAACGGTAGATGCCCGGTATACTGGTGGAGTGCCGAGATTGCAGCCCCACAGCCTGCCTCAGAGCTAGACGTAGGATGCAAAGAGCTCGCACCGAGGATGCAAGAGAGAACCGCCGTGAAGTCTTTCGAGCTGCGAAATTGGCCCTTAACAAGGCTATTAAAAGCAGCAAGAGAGCGTGTTTTGACAACCTGTGTGAGAGTGCCAACGCGAATCCGTGGGGTGACGCCTACCGGATTGTGATGGCCAAGACCAAAGGGGGCTCCTCACCCCCAGAACGGTCTCCGGACCGGTTAGCAACGATTATCGAAGTACTCTTCCCGTCTCGAGCCACAAGCCCCTGGCCACCTGCACTACGAGACAGTGCGGGCACGGTCGAAATGGTGGCTCCAGTGACGAATGAAGAACTACTCGCAGTGGCTAAATCCCTAGCAATGAACAAACCTCCAGGGCCGGATGGAGTTCCAAACAACGCTCTCAAGGCAGCGATCATAGCGAACCCGAACATGTTCAGGCTAGCTATGCAGAGATGCCTTGACGAGTGCGTTTCCCCGATAGATGGAAAAGGCAGAAATTGGTGCTGTTGCCGAAGCCCGAGAAGCCGCCAGGCGACATCGGCGTACAGACCAATCTATCTGATCGACACGACTGGCAAACTGCTTGAGAGGATCATCCTCAATAGGCTAACCCCGTACGCGGAAGGTACGGACGGTCTGTCAAGCAACCAGTTTGGCTTTCGGAAGGGTAAGTCCACAGTGGACGCTCTCAACTCAGTAATAAATACTGCCGAGATAGCGATCCAACGAAAAAGGCGAGGTATTCGATACTGTGCGTTAGTTACACTCGATGTGAAGAACGCATTCAACACCGCAAGCTGGGATGCCATCGCGCTCTCGTTACACCGGCTTAGCCTAGGTGGGTCTGTACCGGATCTTGGAAAGTTACTTCCAGAACCGCGTACTGCTATACGAGACCGATGCCGGTCAGAAAAGGGTTCCGATTACCGCCGGAGTCCCGCAGGGCTCGATCCTAGGCCCGGTGCTATGGAACCTCATGTATGACGGGGTTCTGAGACTGAAGTTCCCTCCTGGAGTCAAGATCGTCGGCTTTGCTGACGACGTTACCTTGGAGGTCTACGGGGAGTCAATTCCTGAGGTAGAACTAACCGCAGAACACGCGATCAGCACGGTGGAGGAATGGATGAGTGCGAGAGGCCTGGAGCTCGCTCATCATAAGACGGAGGTAGTTATCGTCAACAACCGCAAGTCGGCACAACATGCAGTTATCCATGTGGGAGAAGTTGCGATCACTTCACAGCGAAGTCTGAAGTCTCTCGGAGTCATTATAGACGACAAGCTGACCTTCGGCAGCCATGTCGACTATACATGCAAGAGAGCGTCGACTGCTGTTGCGGCTCTATCGAGAATGATGTCCAACAGCTCAAAGGTGTGCGCCAGTAGACGTAGGTTACTGGCAGGCGTTGCCGTATCTATCCTCAGGTACGGCGGCCCGTCATGGTCAAGAGCACTGAGGGTAACCAGTTACCTACAGAAACTGGAGAGCACCTACCACGTGATGTGCCTCAGAGTGATATCTGCCTACCGCACGGTATCACACGATGCATCCTGCGTGATAGCGAGCATGATGCCAGTCGGGCTGGTCATTCGGGAAGATGAGGAGTGCTTTGAGCTACGTGGAAATAGGGGAGCCCGCGAGCGCACCAGGGTGACCTCGGTCGCCAGAGGGCAGCGTGAGTGGGACAACTCCTCGAAAGGTAGGTGGACCCACCGGCTGATACCTAGCATATCGAGCTGGGTGGGAAGACCCCATGGGGAAGTTCACTTCTACCTGACACAATTCCTGTCAGGCCATGGCTGTTTCCGTCAGTACCTCCACAGGTTCGGGCACGCGGAGGTCCCAGTC
The DNA here is from genome assembly GCF_030247195.1 of Topomyia yanbarensis. Classification (NCBI taxonomy): domain Eukaryota; kingdom Metazoa; phylum Arthropoda; class Insecta; order Diptera; family Culicidae; genus Topomyia; species Topomyia yanbarensis. Next base: position 243,854,463 of record NC_080671.1, on the reverse strand, counting down.
TGCCCGGACTGCCCAGGTGTAGACGAAACTGCCGAACACATACTGTTCGTATGTCATCGGTTCGATGTCGAAAGAAGAGCAATGCTTGACGTCTGTGGCTGGGACACAACCCCTGATACCCTTACTCAGCGGATGTGTCAATCGGTGGAGAAGTGGAACGCAGTCTCGGCTGCTACCATCCAGATTGCCAGTAGGCTACAGGTAATCTGGCGAACCGAGCAACAGACGATGGGCACGGCTAACTAGTGATTGGTTAGCTGGAGCGAAAAAGGCCAAGCGCAAAAAAGGGAGTGAATGGTCTGTTCATGCCGAGGCAGGTTTGGCGCAGCGAATGGCAACCGCGTAAGGGGTAAACCCAGCCACCCCGAAGCAAGACAGAAGAGTGAGTGTATATGCGTATAAGTGGACTGCCTCATGCCAAGACGGGAGGGTCGTAGCGTAGTATGTTGGGACTTAGCTATCGATACCTCATGGCGTGGCAGAGGAGTGAAAGGGTGAGCATCCAAGTCAGTCTCACACGGCATGTTAAGGGTGAGCACAAAAGTTAGCCTCACATGGTATGGTAGAGGCTAGCACAAAAGTAAGCCTAGCAAGGAATGAAAAAGGTGAGCACACAAGTCAGCCTCGCATGGTATGTCAGAAGTGGGGCCTAAGAAAAATGTCCCACATGGGATGCCAGGGGGAGTGACAAAGGTACAATAGAGTGGTACGATTGAGAGTGAATCAGGTGATAGGGTGAGCACCCAAGTCAGCCTCACATGGTATGGGTGGGGCGAGCACAAAAGTAAGCCTAGCAAGGAATGAGTAAGGTGAGCACACAAGTCAGCCTCGCAAGGAACGAAAAAAGTGAGCACAAAAGTCAGCCTCATGTGGGAGTGCTTGAGAGTGAATCAAAGTGCGATTGAGAGAGCACCCAAGTTAGTCTCATAAAGGACGTATGAACGCGTGAGTGAGAGTGAATGAGTACATTTAGTACAGCCATCCCCCCAGAAGTAATACCGAGAGGTAGTTCCTGGGAGGAATGATGGCGGAGCCCAATGGAGTTTAGTCGGTATTAATGGCTGGTCACCATTCGAGCCCGACACGCCCCCAGTGCACCCCGTGTGGTAGATTGGACCCTACCAATAGCACGTGTACTGGGCTAGGACGTAAAGGTCTTCTCCATTGTAAAAAAAAAATGAAAAAAAATGTTGATTTGGAGTTGCCTTCCATCGAGGTAGGAACGAAACCAGCGCAGAAGTTGTCCATGAATGCCGAGTTTGTCCAGCTTCGCTATTGCGATATCATGGTTGATTTTGTCGAAGGCCGCGGATAGATCCATATAAATAGCATCGGTTTGCAATCCGTGAGCGAATCCATCCATTACATATGTTGTGAACGAGAGCAGGTTTGTCGTTGTCGATCGTTTAGGCATGAAACCGTGTTGGTCATCTGCAATGTAGTGTTTGCAGTGAAAGAAAATAAGATCTAACACAACCAGCTCGAACAGTTTTGATACAGCACTTAAGCATGAGATACCCCGATAATTGTCAATTTTCGATTTGTTTCCTTTTTTATGAACTGGAAACATGTGCGCTGCTTTCCAGCAGGAAGGGAATGTACCAGTAGTGAGTGATAGCTCGAAGACTCGCCGAAGTGGTTCAAGAAGCTCGCTGATGCACTTTTTGACAAAAATCGAGGGAACACCATCTGGACCCGGGAAACAAGATGCTTTCAGTTTGGCATTTGCTGCAAGAATGGCAGCATTATCGACACAAATTCGGTTGATGGTTCGTCCTAGAGAAGGAGTTAAATTAGCGACGGCAGCGACTTGTTGTGGTGGCAAGCGCTCGTTGGAAAAAAACGCTTGAAAATTTGTCGGAGAACAGTTGGCAAATTTCCTTAGTGTCGGTGCCTAAAACTCCATTAAACGACATACAAGATGGCAAACCGGATTCTTTTCGCTGCTCGTTAACATACTTCCAGAACGACTTGGGCTTGGATTTCAGTTGACGCTGGACGTTTCGCTGGTGTCTAAAAAGGCGCGTCTGCTTTGTTGTTTGTATTCGTGGTTGAGTTGAAAGTAGTGATTTCGTAATGCAAGTGTCTTATGCTTCGAGAATATTTTAAATGCAGCTCGTTTGGCAGATTTTAAACGTCTAAGGACGGTTGATTGCCAGGGAGGGTGGTCATCGGTACTAATTGTTCGTTTTGGTACATGGCGGTCGATAAGGTAGTTAAGAATAATAGAAAACGTCATCGCTGCTTCGTTCGCGTCGTCATTGTTAATATTTTCGTCCCAGTTTATATCCAACAGCGTGCTTACGATGCTGTCGTAGTCAGCGTTTTTAAAATCGTAGACGATTGAGCTTGAGACGTCTTCAAAATTCACTCCTAGGTTACCAGCGAATACAAGATGTAGTGGGAGATGATGACGCACCTGCTTGACTAAAGGAGTCGGTGCAGCAGTACGGAGCGCACTCCCGGGCACTTACAAAGCAGAGGTCCAATGTACGTCCATTGTCGTTGGTGACATTATTAATTTGCCGAAGAGTTGCTCTGCTGTAGTTGTCCAAAATACAACTGGCATTGTTAATAAGCGCAGATTTTTCGATATCCAATCGTAGAAAACCATTACTTGCTTCGCACCACGTCAAGCCAGGTAAGTTGAAGTCGCCCAGTATAACGATATCATCAGACGGGGCGGCGATCGAGGCGATAAAAGAAACGGAGGAAAGATGTACATCGATCAGGCTGGAATCACGAATTCTGTCAGGTGGAAAATACACAACAAACAGGAACAGATTGCGATCGGCAATTTTCACTGATATCCACACTTGCTCGAAGCTCGCCCACCGGTCATCGTTGATCACTCGGGCTTTTATACCACGGCGCACGGCGATAAGCACACCACCGCCTGATGTCTTGCGGCTGTTGAGGGCATTGCGGTCACAGCGGTAGACATCGAATGTTGAACCAAAGACCTGGGGAGACAGAGTACGGTTGTCGAGCCACGTCTCGGTCAAGGCGATAACGTCGTAACAGCAACCCGTGGTCGCGAGCAAATAGCTGTCCGTTGATGAATTTAAGCCACCAACATTCAGGTAGTAAACCTCGATGTTGTTGGAGGACGGATCAGGTACAGCAGAGAGCGAAGCCATGTTGCCGTGTAGGAAGATCCTTTCGTCAATCTCAGATGCAATAATACGTAAGCATTACGTTGACGACTATCTGGACAGCGTAGACAGTGAAGATGAAGCGATCAAGAGAGCGAGAGAGGTTACTTTCGTTCATTCCCGTGGCGGATTTATTATTCGTGGGTGGATGTCCAACTCGAAGGAAGTTCTGCAAACTCTGGGTGAAACAACGAGTGCCGACGTCAAGGAGTTCTCGATGGAGACTGGCCACTGTTCGGAACGTGTGTTGGGAGTGTTGTGGTTGCCAGAAGAAGATGCATTCACGTACGCGGCTAACTTTGTGGCGGTACCTGAATGGCCTACCAAGAGAGAGCTGCTGAAGACGGTGATGACTTTATATGATCCTCTGGGATTTCTTTCCCACTTTACCATTCATGGGAAAATCCTAATCCAGGACGTTTGGCGCAGCAAGGTTACGTGGGATGAAAGAATTCCATTTGAGTTAAAGCAACGATGGGATCAATGGGTTGCCGGTGCGAGTGCCGCGGTGCTATTTTCCGAGACAGCTGTCATCGGAAGTCAAAAATATACAATTACACATGTTCGTAGATGCCAGTTTAGCTGCCTTCGCATGTGTTGCCTATTTGCGTGCCGAGGTAGATGGAAAAATTCAATGCGCTTTGGTGGCCGGAAAGGCCAAGGACGCCCCTCTCAAATTGACGTCTGTGCCTCGACTGGAACTTCAAGCAGCGGTGTTAGGAGCGCGTCTAGTCGAGGACATCTGCTCCACTCACACTAAACCTATTGCGAAGAGATTCCTTTGGACCGATTCGAAAACAGTGCTGGGATGAATTAATTCGGATCAACGAAGGTATAGCCAGTTCGTAGCATTCCGCGTCGGAGAGATTCTGGAGAAGACACGTGCTACTGAATGGCGTTGGATTCCCTCGGATATGAATGCGTCTGATGATGCTACAACGTGGAAAGGCGAGCCTAATCTAACCCCGGATGGTCGCTGGTTTGGGGACCCTGAAGTTTTGCATATTAATGAGGAGTACTGGCCGTCATCCTCCGATGTTATGTACGATACAACCAAGGAGCAACGGTCCAGTTTGGTGATCGAGCATCATGTAGTTCACTCGATTTTCGACTGGGAGAGATTTTCGAAATGGCACCGTTTGTCTAAAACCGTCGGGTACGTTGTGCGATATGTCGGCAATTTGAAAGCCAAAGCCCGAAAACATCCCACTACAAAGGGTCCATTGTGCCAAGAAGAGTTGGCAACAGCGGAGACGTGGATCTTTCGCGCGATTCAAAAGGAGGTCTACCCGAAGGAAGTGGGCATACTGTCTTCCATTGGCACTCAGAAAGGAGGCTCGAAATTAGGCTGCGACAGTAAGCTTTTCAAACTTGCTGCATTCATGGATGAGAAAGGGGTCATGCGTATGGAAAGCAGAATCAGCCTGGCTTCGTTCGCGGCTTACGACACAAGGTACCCCATCATACTCCCTCGGAATCACCACGTTACGATCCTCATCATAATGTGGTATCATCACAAGTTCCTGCATGGTAATAAGGAAACGGTGATCAACAACATGCTCCAGCGTTTCCACGTATCCTGCCTACGCGTTGTCGTTCGAAGCGTAACCAGGGAGTGTCAGCAATGCAAGATTCGCAAAGCGAAACCATCGATACCTAGGATGAGCCCGCTACCAGCTGCCAGACTAGGAGCATTTTTCCGGCCATTTACATTCGTCGGTCTGGATTATTTCGGGCCAATGATTATTCGAGTCGGTCGTAGCAACGTGAAACGATGGGTTGCGTTATTCACGTGTCTTTACATCCGTGCCATGCACCTAGAAGTCGTGCATTCGCTTTCAACCGAGTCATGCAAGATGGCTATTCGGCGTTTTGTAGCCAGGCGTGGCTCACCATCAGAAATATACAGCGATAATGCGACAAACTTTCTCGGCGCCTGCAACGAACTTCGAAGCGAGTTTAAAAGTATTAATGAAAGCCTGGCGGAGACTTTCACAAACGCCAGTACGAGATGGCTTTTCATCCCTCCGTCCGTTCCGCATATGGGTGGCGCTTGGGAGCGGATGGTACGGTCAGTTAAAACAGCTTTCTACGCGATAACAACTACCAAGCTTCCAACGGAAGAGATGTTCGGTACAGTATTAGTGGAGGCCGAAGGTATTGTCAATTCCAGGCCTTTGACCTTCCTAGCTTTGGATGAAGGCAACCAAGAATCATTAACACCCAACCATTTCCTCCTTATGAGTTCCAACGGAGTTGTGCAGACACCGAGGAAAATCTACGAGTCGAATGCCATGTGTCGGAGTGACTGGGACCATTGTCGTCGCATGGTGGATCTATTCTGGCGGCGTTGGATCCGCGAGTATCTGCCTGTAATATCAAGAAGGACAAAATGGTTTGGGGAAGTAAGGTCGGTGAAGCAAGGAGATTTGGTAATAGTCGTTGACGATGGACTTCGCAATGGATGGGTGCGTGGACGCGTTCTGAAGGTTCGGCCAGGTCGAGACGGTCGAGTGTGCCAAGCGTGGGTGCAGACATCATCCGGAGTACTTCGAAGACCGGTAGCGAAACTTGCGGTGCTAGACCTGGACTCTGGTAAAACTGGTGCTCGGAGGGGTGACAAGTGTTACGGCCCGGGGAATGTTACGGTGGATATGACCGAACCCGTAAGTCCCCTCGGACGTAGCGTTATTCCTGCGACTGACAGTGACAGGCAAGACAGCTCGAGCTCGATCTGTCATATGATTGAAGGCAAGTCATCATCACCCGGCATAGAGAATAGCAGATTAAGCGTGGTATCATTTATTTAATTTCTTTTATATTTTTATCGCCTTTTGCCTTATATTCTGTAAGTAGTGCTGTAATTCAAATATGGAAGTGAATACTAAGAATTTATATTCAGATATTTTAGGAGTTAGCATCTTAGTATTAAAACCATAGTTGGATTGGTAGAAAATTTGAGGTTACCAGATGTAAGTACAATTGAACTATATTTTGATAATAACTGAAATATACCTCATTAGCTTTTAGCATTTTCCATCAAAACTAATTGGTGGATTTGCTGCGAAGAATCCGAAAATTCAAAATCCAACACGTATGAACCTGCGTTGGACAGCCTCGATTCTGTCAATCCCGTTCTGGTAGTACGGATTCCAAACAGCGGAACAATATTCTAACGTTGAGCGGACCAACGAGCAGTAAAGCGATTTAAGACAATATACGTCCCTGAAGTTTTTCGCTATTCGGAAGATGAACCCAAGCTGATGCCTTATCCGCGATGTATGACGTATGTGGTTTGAATGTTAACGCCGAATCCATGATGACTCCGAGATCTTTGATGTGAGAGTGTCTTGGAATGCTCGAGCCGAAGAAATGGTAGTTAAACTGAGTCGGTTGGCGTTTCCGCGTGAACGTAACGATTGAGCATTTGCTCGGGTTTAAAACCATTCTGTTTAGATCACACCACGTGCTAAAGCTATCCAGATCCCTCTGAAGAAGCTCGGCATCGGTTTTATCCCGTATTTGTTGAAAAAATTTCATGTCGTCGGCGAAAGAAAGGCGGGGTCCTTGTAATGTGAAATTGAGGTCATTAAAGTAGAGGAGGAATATTACTGGACTGAGATGGCTTCCTTGTGGTATGTCGGATGTAGCGAAGAATGGTGCAGATAGACAGTCCTTAATGCTGATTTGGAGTTGCCTTCCGCTAGCGAATGACGGATCTCAATAGTGGCATGTCTGTAATAATATACGTACATGGAACTATTCAGAACCAGAGCTACAGGTCCAAAGCCTTGGTAAAGGAGGATGGTTGTGATGATCTGGGCCGAGGTCACCACGTAAAGCAAGGTAGGTCATAACCCCAATTCCAAGGCGTGAAGCGACCCGTGCCGAGGGATGAGTGATCGAGGGGGTGAAAAAGATGCTCGATCGTTAACGGAGCCTGTGGGGTACCTGGACAACCCCCACAGTAAGCGTCCCTTACCACGCTAATGCGGAGCTCTGGCGTGGCGGACATTTATTTTCGCGCGACTCGTGGGATTTGATATGGAGAGCAAAAATAAAAACAACAAACAATCGGAGGTGCCAAACCCCTTCGCTAGAGGTGGTTTGGCGAGGTCTCCCCCCCCCCCGCGGGGAGAGTAGTGGAGCGATGAGTGCTGCATCTGAAAGCACCAGTGACCCCCTGGCAGCGGTAGGAAATAGCCCCACCAACGCACCGGACGGGTCATTATCGGCGATGCGCAAAGTGGTGGAGCAGCTCGATTCAATAATCGAGTACACTAGCGCAAAGCAAAACATAAGCAAGGATCATACTATGTTGCGTTTCGGCTTTGCCTCATCAGAAACCGACACTAACACATTGTCGGAATAGATTAGCGCCGGCTTGACGCAAATCCCTTAAAACTAAAACACACTATGTGTTTCAATCAAACGACTGATCAAACGTGATGTCCCGTTCGAGCAGAAGTTCTGTTCATGCCGATGAGACACAAGTGAAGCCAAAACTTGTCTTGGCTTAGCAGGCCTATGCGAAAGCACTATGCTATATTTCACCCTAAGGAGGAAAATTTGGTAAAAACCAAAATTTCTCACTAGGGTGAAAATTTGTTGGTAAAAACCAGTCTTTGTACAGGAGGGCACAAATCCTTATTTCATACTATGTTGCGTTTCGGCTTCGCCTCATCAGAAACCGACACTAACACATTGTCGGTATAGATTAGCGCCGGCTTGACGCAAATCCCTTAAAACTAAAACACACTATGTGTTTCAATCAAACGACTGATCAAACGTGATGTCCCGTTCGAGCAGAAGTTCTGTTTATGCCGATGAGACACAAGTGCGGGTGTCGGACGGGTCTGGAATGGTGGCAATCTGTACAACGGGACGGTTCCCGGTTCAAGAGGTAATACACCCCTCCGCCGAGGGTGTGGCGATTGCCAAGATCAATGGTGTGTTCTATTGCAGCTGCTACGCCCCACCAAGGTGGCCAATAGAACAGTTCAACCAGATGATCGACAGGCTCTCGTCGGACCTAGTGGGCCGGAAACCGGTAGTCATAGCGGGAGACTTTAACGCTTGGTCAGTGGAGTGGGGCAGCCGCTGTACAAATAGCAGGGGTCAAGCGCTAATGGAGGCGCTTGCGAAACTCGATACTGTGCTAGCTAATAATGGCTCCGCTAGTACATTCCGTAGAAACGGAGTGGAGGCGTGCATTGACCTAACATTTGCCAGCCCGAGTCTGGCTCCAGGCATGGAATGGAAGGTAGACGAAGGCTACACCCATAGCGATCATTTAGCTTTAAGATCAACTATGGTGTGCAGCATCCGAGGGCGGGAGATCCCTGTCAGGTACGCGGGTGGAAGTCCAATCACTTCGACAGTGAAGCTTTCACCGCGGCCCTGGGACTGGAGGCCAACACCGACAATCTAAGCGGGGATGCGCTGGTAGCTGTTCTATCACGCGCGTGCGACGCCACTATGCCGAGAAAAACACTGCCAAGAAACGGTAGATGCCCGGTATACTGGTGGAGTGCCGAGATTGCAGCCCCACAGCCTGCCTCAGAGCTAGACGTAGGATGCAAAGAGCTCGCACCGAGGATGCAAGAGAGAACCGCCGTGAAGTCTTTCGAGCTGCGAAATTGGCCCTTAACAAGGCTATTAAAAGCAGCAAGAGTGCGTGTTTCGACAACCTGTGTGAGAGTGCCAACGCGAATCCGTGGGGTGACGCCTACCGGATTGGGATGGCCAAGACCAAAGGGGGCTCCTCACCCCCAGAACGGTCTCCGGACCGGTTAGCAACGATTATCGAAGTACTCTTCCCGTCTCGAGCCACAAGCCCCTGGCCACCTGCACTACGAGACAGTGCGGGCACGGTCGAAATGGTGGCTCCAGTGACGAATGAAGAACTACTCGCAGTGGCTAAATCCCTAGCAATGAACAAACCTCCAGGGCCGGATGGAGTTCCAAACAACGCTCTCAAGGCAGCGATCATAGCGAACCCGAACATGTTCAGGCTAGCTATGCAGAGATGCCTTGACGAGTGCGTTTCCCCGATAGATGGAAAAGGCAGAAATTGGTGCTGTTGCCGAAGCCCGAGAAGCCGCCAGGCGACATCGGCGTACAGACCAATCTATCTGATCGACACGACTGGCAAACTGCTTGAGAGGATCATCCTCAATAGGCTAACCCCGTACGCGGAAGGTACGGACGGTCTGTCAAGCAACCAGTTTGGCTTTCGGAAGGGTAAGTCCACAGTGGACGCTCTCAACTCAGTAATAAATACTGCCGAGATAGCGATCCAACGAAAAAGGCGAGGTATTCGATACTGTGCGTTAGTTACACTCGATGTGAAGAACGCATTCAACACCGCAAGCTGGGATGCCATCGCGCTCTCGTTACACCGGCTTAGCCTAGGTGGGTCTGTACCGGATCTTGGAAAGTTACTTCCAGAACCGCGTACTGCTATACGAGACCGATGCCGGTCAGAAAAGGGTTCCGATTACCGCCGGAGTCCCGCAGGGCTCGATCCTAGGCCCGGTGCTATGGAACCTCATGTATGACGGGGTTCTGAGACTGAAGTTCCCTCCTGGAGTCAAGATCGTCGGCTTTGCTGACGACGTTACCTTGGAGGTCTACGGGGAGTCAATTCCTGAGGTAGAACTAACCGCAGAACACGCGATCAGCACGGTGGAGGAATGGATGAGTGCGAGAGGCCTGGAGCTCGCTCATCATAAGACGGAGGTAGTTATCGTCAACAACCGCAAGTCGGCACAACATGCAGTTATCCATGTGGGAGAAGTTGCGATCACTTCACAGCGAAGTCTGAAGTCTCTCGGAGTCATTATAGACGACAAGCTGACCTTCGGCAGCCATGTCGACTATACATGCAAGAGAGCGTCGACTGCTGTTGCGGCTCTATCGAGAATGATGTCCAACAGCTCAAAGGTGTGCGCCAGTAGACGTAGGTTACTGACAGGCGTTGCCGTATCTATCCTCAGGTACGGCGGCCCGTCATGGTCAAGAGCACTGAGGGTAACCAGTTACCTACAGAAACTGGAGAGCACCTACCACGTGATGTGCCTCAGAGTGATATCTGCCTACCGCACGGTATCACACGATGCATCCTGCGTGATAGCGAGCATGATGCCAGTCGGGCTGGTCATTCGGGAAGATGAGGAGTGCTTTGAGCTACGTGGAAATAGGGGAGCCCGCGAGCGCACTAGGGTGACCTCGGTCGCCAGAGGGCAGCGTGAGTGGGACAACTCCTCGAAAGGTAGGTGTACCCACCGGCTGATACCTAGCATATCGAGCTGGGTGGGAAGACCCCATGGGGAAGTTCACTTCTACCTGACACAATTCCTGTCAGGCCATGGCTGTTTCCGTCAGTACCTCCACAGGTTCGGGCACGCGGAGGTCCCAGTCTGCCCGGACTGCCCAGGTGTAGACGAAACTGCCGAACACATACTGTTCGTATGTCATCGGTTCGATGTCGAAAGAAGAGCAATGCTTGACGTCTGTGGCTGGGACACAACCCCTGATACCCTTACTCAGCGGATGTGTCAATCGGTGGAGAAGTGGAACGCAGTCTCGGCTGCTACCATCCAGATTGCCAGTAGGCTACAGGTAATCTGGCGAACCGAGCAACAGACGATGGGCACGGCTAACTAGTGATTGGTTAGCTGGAGCGAAAAAGGCCAAGCGCAAAAAAGGGAGTGAATGGTCTGTTCATGCCGAGGCAGGTTTGGCGCAGCGAATGGCAACCGCGTAAGGGGTAAACCCAGCCACCCCGAAGCAAGACAGAAGAGTGAGTGTATATGCGTATAAGTGGACTGCCTCATGCCAAGACGGGAGGGTCGTAGCGTAGTATGTTGGGACTTAGCTATCGATACCTCATGGCGTGGCAGAGGAGTGAAAGGGTGAGCATCCAAGTCAGTCTCACACGGCATGTTAAGGGTGAGCACAAAAGTCAGCCTCACATGGTATGGTAGAGGCTAGCACAAAAGTAAGCCTAGCAAGGAATGAAAAAGGTGAGCACACAAGTCAGCCTCGCATGGTATGTCAGAAGTGGGGCCTAAGAAAAATGTCCCACATGGGATGCCAGGGGGAGTGACAAAGGTACAATAGAGTGGTACGATTGAGAGTGAATCAGGTGATAGGGTGAGCACCCAAGTCAGCCTCACATGGTATGGGTGGGGCGAGCACAAAAGTAAGCCTAGCAAGGAATGAGTAAGGTGAGCACACAAGTCAGCCTCGCAAGGAACGAAAAAAGTGAGCACAAAAGTCAGCCTCATGTGGGAGTGCTTGAGAGTGAATCAAAGTGCGATTGAGAGAGCACCCAAGTTAGTCTCATAAAGGACGTATGAACGCGTGAGTGAGAGTGAATTAGTACATTTAGTACAGCCATCCCCCCAGAAGTAATACCGAGAGGTAGTTCCTGGGAGGAATGATGGCGGAGCCCAATGGAGTTTAGTCGGTATTAATGGCTGGTCACCATTCGAGCCCGACACGCCCCCAGTGCACCCCGTGTGGTAGATTGGACCCTACCAATAGCACGTGTACTGGGCTAGGACGTAAAGGTCTTCTCCATTGTAAAAAAAAATGAAAAAAAATGCTGATTTGGAGTTGCCTTCCATCGAGGTAGGAACGAAACCAGCGCAGAAGTTGTCCATGAATGCCGAGTTTGTCCAGCTTCGCTATTGCGATATCATGGTTGATTTTGTCGAAGGCCGCGGATAGATCCATATAAATAGCATCGGTTTGCAATCCGTGAGCGAATCCATCCATTACATATGTTGTGAACGAGAGCAGGTTTGTCGTTGTCGATCGTTTAGGCATGAAACCGTGTTGGTCATCTGCAATGTAGTGTTTGCAGTGAAAGAAAATAAGATCTAACACAACCAGCTCGAACAGTTTTGATACAGCACTTAAGCATGAGATACCCCGATAATTGTCAATTTTCGATTTGTTTCCTTTTTTATGAACTGGAAACATGTGCGCTGCTTTCCAGCAGGAAGGGAATGTACCAGTAGTGAGTGATAGCTCGAAGACTCGCCGAAGTGGTTCAAGAAGCTCGCTGATGCACTTTTTGACAAAAATCGAGGGAACACCATCTGGACCCGGGAAACAAGATGCTTTCAGTTTGGCATTTGCTGCAAGAATGGCAGCATTATCGACACAAATTCGGTTGATGGTTCGTCCTAGAGAAGGAGTTAAATTAGCGACGGCAGCGACTTGTTGTGGTGGCAAGCGCTCGTTGGAAAAAAACGCTTGAAAATTTGTCGGAGAACAGTTGGCAAATTTCCTTAGTGTCGGTGCCTAAAACTCCATTAAACGACATACAAGATGGCAAACCGGATTCTTTTCGCTGCTCGTTAACATACTTCCAGAACGACTTGGGCTTGGATTTCAGTTGACGCTGGACGTTTCGCTGGTGTCTAAAAAGGCGCGTCTGCTTTGTTGTTTGTATTCGTGGTTGAGTTGAAAGTAGTGATTTCGTAATGCAAGTGTCTTATGCTTCGAGAATATTTTAAATGCAGCTCGTTTGGCAGATTTTAAACGTCTAAGGACGGTTGATTGCCAGGGAGGGTGGTCATCGGTACTAATTGTTCGTTTTGGTACATGGCGGTCGATAAGGTAGTTAAGAATAATAGAAAACGTCATCGCTGCTTCGTTCGCGTCGTCATTGTTAATATTTTCGTCCCAGTTTATATCCAACAGCGTGCTTACGATGCTGTCGTAGTCAGCGTTTTTAAAATCGTAGACGATTGAGCTTGAGACGTCTTCAAAATTCACTCCTAGGTTACCAGCGAATACAAGATGTAGTGGGAGATGATGACGCACCTGCTTGACTAAAGGAGTCGGTGCAGCAGTACGGAGCGCACTCCCGGGCACTTACAAAGCAGAGGTCCAATGTACGTCCATTATCGTTGGTGACATTATTAATTTGCCGAAGAGTTGCTCTGCTGTAGTTGTCCAAAATACAACTGGCATTGTTAATAAGCGCAGATTTTTCGATATCCAATCGTAGAAAACCATTACTTGCTTCGCACCACGTCAAGCCAGGTAAGTTGAAGTCGCCCAGTATAACGATATCATCAGACGGGGCGGCGATCGAGGCGATAAAAGAAACGGAGGAAAGATGTACATCGATCAGGCTGGAATCACGAATTCTGTCAGGTGGAAAATACACAACAAACAGGAACAGATTGCGATCGGCAATTTTCACTGATATCCACACTTGCTCGAAGCTCGCCCACCGGTCATCGTTGATCACTCGGGCTTTTATACCACGGCGCACGGCGATAAGCACACCACCGCCTGATGTCTTGTGGCTGTTGAGGGCATTGCGGTCACAGCGGTAGACATCGAATGTTGAACCAAAGACCTGGGGAGACAGAGTACGGTTGTCGAGCCACGTCTCGGTCAAGGCGATAACGTCGTAACAGCAACCCGTGGTCGCGAGCAAATAGCTGTCCGTTGATGAATTTAAGCCACCAACATTCAGGTAGTAAACCTCGATGTTGTTGGAGGACGGATCAGGTACAGCAGAGAGCGAAGCCATGTTGCCGTGTAGGAAGATCCTTTCGTCAATCTCACGAACAGTATCGGAACGGTTCACGGTCGCCTAGTCGACTGTGGTGAGGGATTCGAGGGATCCCGAATCAACTGCGTCGCGCCCCAAAATACGACTATCGTCGTCGTCGAGACAAATGGTTGGCATCTGATAACAAGATGTCGGAGCAAAAGGCAAAAAACTGGAAGCGAAGAATACATCAGCGCTTGAAGTGTTCGGAACAGATGTATACTTGCCATTTGCGGCAGGTTGGAAGACCCTTTCACCCATCCCACACACAGGACCGGGACGACTGATGATCGCTGGCTGCAAGTACTCGACTGTGGCGGGGGATCGAGGGCTTCCATAGTGCCAACTGCGGTGCGTCCCAGTATGCGTTGGAACCCGATGGCGGAATGCGGAGAGCAGGAACGTAAATTGTACTAATTTAACAACCATTGCATCAGAAAGTTATGAAATGTTTTTGAAAATCCAATCTTTTGAGACAAGGCTAATTAATATACAATGGACTTTCTAGAACTTCCATTTTTTGTTTTAGTCGTTTTAATGCTTCTTTACTTGACGGCATCGTTTTAAGATTATCTGGTGTTTTTACTTTATTGATGGACCTTAATTAGTTATCAGGAACCTGAAACGTTCATTTTGGTTTGGAATTCAAAGTTTACTTTTTGGTCACATATTCCCAAAACAAAAAGATGCGTGGGTAATGTCAGAGACATAACCGGAGTGAAGTAGAATACACTTTAGTCTGGTAATGCGAATGCTACAATTTTGACTATATTCTGATAGGTTATATTAAAACCAGCCATTTCGTTATTTCTAATGGAAATACCGAAATATCGGTGCACGTACATCGAAACCTAGAATATTCCAACATATTTATCCTCATATGGTAACCCTGAAAAGAGCATTAAATGAGAGTGAATCAGTTCATTTGGCAACAGTAGAGAATCGTATATACTTGTACCGTTATTTCGCTATTTCCATTAGAAATACCGAAATAACTTATTTTAATAAAACCTTTCAGAAATTAGTAAAAATTGCAGCATTCGTATTAACAACTTAAAATGTATGCTACTTCATTTCGGTAATGTCGTTGACATTACCTACCCATCTTTCTAATCTAAAACAGAACAATTGTTTTGAAAACCTAATAATTGCATAACCTAAGACGATTTAAAGCTACACTTTTGTGAAATCTCAACAGAAAACAAAATTACGTGTTAGTCCAACGAGCTTTCTGTCCCGTTGTTGTTGTGAATCATTAAAATTTTGAACATTTTTCAAAGCGTTATGATTGCGATTACAGAGGGAAATGTTGGTTGAATGATATTTATTAAATTCTCCCAATTAATGTTCTATAGCTACTATGATCATATTTCCTTAGGAGGCGCGTTTTACCCCATGTTTTCATAAATAATATGCTCGAACCTTAACCAAGCAGGTAACATAGAGTGGAGTTTTCACAATAATGGAGCTTTTCATTTGTGTAGCCGCGCTATTCGCATACAAAATAAGTAAAAAGCACATTGCGTCATTTATCCGCACACAAAATAAGCCGGGCTTAATGTGGATACAATTAATCTGTTTTACGGACCGTTATTTAACTGAGTTTATAACATGATGATACGTAAAACTTTTTCTCAGTTTGCTCCGAGGACCAAGTATTTTAAATTTCCCCTGGTAGTGCAAAATGCTCTATAAACTATAATATAAATAAACTTTCCGAAGTAACTCGTATCAAATCATGAACAGAAAATTGTATTATCAGTATCCAATAAGCCAACATCATCTCCTTTATACAACGAAGCAACCAGTACGCATTACGGCTTGCCGGAGGAAACAAACACACAGATAAATTCACCACTGTGCACACTGGAACGCGCGCCGTGGTGAATTTATCTGTACAAGCACCTGACGCCACATATAATTTAAAGAACAAAAGAACGCGGTTCTCGCACCAAACCACCCCATCGCCAATCCATTTATTCAGCTCTGAAAAAAATAAGTGTTGTGTGCAAGACACTACCACGATGACACTAAAAATGCAGCCAGTTTTATGAGCAAGCAATATTATCCGTGGCCAAATTAAAACCCGTTAATTCCATCGACTGTTTCAGAACTACACACAGGCATGCTATTCTTCACTAGAGATAATTGTTAAATTTTTAAATTAAAATCGATAACCTATAGTGTGATAAATTCAAGTTTTAAAAAATCCATGAAATGGGAACATCAATTAATGATGCTCACAAACTAAACCTTACATCTATTTTTAAATACCTGCTATCAAATCAAATGTTTGCAAGCGCGATAGCGAATAACTGGGCATAAATCAAATTATTCGTAAACGAAGAAAGTTCAACATAGGGTGATGAGCCCATTTGCGCCATGTTTCTATTATCACCCTACCCATTTGAAGCCGTTGGTTAGAGCAGTGTCTGCCATCTTTGTTCAACGCATTGAGTCAAATGGTAGCGCAACAATAGGGGCACTCGATTCGAGTTTTCGTTGCGCTCAAACACTGAATTTCACTGTTTTCAGTGCATTTGTGTTATTATATTGGTTATTAACAACGAAGCAAAGCTGTTGATGTCAATTTTTACGTATTCCATTGATTGTAGGGCGAGAAATTAATGAATTAGTGAGGCACCTTGCTTAGTATGGTGAAAATAGGCACTTCACCCTATGTGCCTTTATATATTCGGTGGTTTAATTAACATTAACTCTGAAATGTTCTATATTTGGGGTCCTAAAGGGTCCTAAAAGGAATCATTTTAAGGGAATCATTCAAATTAACTGTTTTGTATGTGGGGTCCTGAAAAGGACCATTGGTGGAATCCAGAAATGGACTATTTGTGGGATTCACAAACACGCGTGCTATGGAATGAAAAGTACTAAACTAACTAAGGGCTTTTGGTTTAACAAAAATAACATGCAGAATGGAACAATTAGTCAGCTGCAAAAAAGGTTTGCCATCTCTTCCAGCCGCACGTTACTTACATCGGAAAAATATTTCGAAATGAAAAGAAACAACCTTTCCCTTCAGCATCTAATATGAAATACTGATAGCTTGAAATGTGACATCGGCTTTTATCACTTTCGCACTGATTATGGAAGGACTGCCATCATGCAGAATAATGAAAAAATATTTGCGGATTCTATTTGGTACGGCTTTCGCTAGCTGGCAGTGTTGCCACATCCTCCAATTTTCTGAAACATTGCAGAATTTTGGATTATGTTTCCGAAAGACTATTTTTAATAAATCACAGGTTTTCGCTAATTTCAACCTGGAAATGTACTTTAAGTAGCTGCACATTATTGTATTGTTTCGGAAGGATAAATTTAAACAAATAACAGATTGTTGCAAATTTCAGATTGTCAATATACGCGCAAGCAACAAATAATGAATATAAACTGCGCAATTGGATTATCGCTGTCAATGATTGGAAATATTTGTTCTTTATCGTTTGTTATTGTTACAGCTCTTAAAAGGGCTTTTAATTTAACAATAATAACATGCAGAATGGAACAATTAGTCAGCTTCAACTGAGGTTTGCCAACTCGTCCAGCCGCGCTCTATTTACATCGGATCACCCCCAGCGGTAGCAGTGATCAAATGCAGCACTCTTCGCAGCGCATTGTCAACATGCATGATTGCTACTGCTATTCTTAACGGCCCGACGTTTGACGGGAGAATGAAGTCGCTCGAGGAATGATATTCTTTAAATAGTCGATGATGACGTCATTCATAGAAGCGTAGTGTTCTGGGTGCTCAAATCTTTTTTTTTATTTCGATTATAGTGGTTTTAACCTTAAGGTCATTCGCCTCTTCGGGTTAGAAAAATCTCTTATAAAAAATTTCTAACCCTATGTGCGGGGTCGGGACTCGAACCAATACGCTACGCCCACCCACGTGCTCAAATCTGTCGTACGAGACGCTATAGGCACGATGTTGCTTGTCTGGCAAAAGAGCAACAACTGATTCAAACAGGCACGCGGCACATTTATTTATAACTTTTCGTGTTTGTTTGAATTACTAACCTGCTGGCCCCCTGGCTCTGCCGGGGATAGATTGACTGATGTATGGGAGTATTCACGTTTTCGAGATCTGTTCATTTTTGCTTGTTTTTCAATAGTGTGATATTGAAATACAAAAATTGTCAAGTCATTTCATGATTAGAATCATCAGCGCCTGGCGGCAGTCATGGTATCTATTACCTACCATCGATGAATGTGAGCTGACATGAAACGTAGCAGCTGCTACGCTTACAACGTCAGAACACAAACTAACGAATTTTTCTTGTGTTCTCTTTTTATACGCGTCGCAGTTCGTTCGATCAAAAAGAGGCAATCCCAGCAACGCTTGCTTTTTGAGCGAATTGTACCAACCAATCATGGATCAGATACTTACTACTTTCATAAAATCCATTATTTCCGCTATTTTTAGTAATTGTACATACTACCGAATTGGATACAAAATTGTTGTACATATTTCCAATCAGATAGCGTAAAAATCTTATTTTTTCATTCAGTACAAAGGCAGATATTTACATTTAAAAAATCGGGTAAAATTCTGGCAGAAAATTTTGAAACGGGACCCCAATATTGAAACGTTAGAAGTATTCTACTTCAAAATTTGTACAGAATAGAATTTGCTGGTCCAGTATTTTAACGCGTTATTGAATATAGTAAAGTGAGGCAAGGTCACATGTACTTTCAAGCTCCTTGAACAGAGAGCGACAGAGGGACAATGCGTTCAAAGTTTTCATTTGCATTAAAATAATTAGTGTGAAGTATCTAGGCTATGTCGATAGCATAAAATGCGTACATTCAGTTGATTATAATTCAGTCTCTTTCCAGTCATCCTTATAACTTGCATATGATTACGTTCGAAATTCTCAACCAGGAAATATAGATAAATAACTCCTATACAAACCAATACTGTGAAAAAGAATTGGTTCAAACTATCAGGATGGCAAAAATATAGTCAGATCAACTCTCTGTCCAATGCATAAACTCTGACTGTAATCCTCGCTAATTTACTTGCACAATATGGAAAACTGAATTATCCAATGTCTCTCTACTAATTGTGACTGCCATTGAAACATCAATTGAAGTGTACTCAGTATAGAGCAGATATGGACGATGATAAGTTAGAAGACACATTGTACTTGCATCCCCCATAGAGAGTGGGGACTTTGGGAGACTTCTTTTCCCAAATATAATTCGTGGAATGTCTCTTTTGAAAATTTTCATCGTCAAACATTCATATTACCCAGGTAAGCCAAATATTTTTCAGAGATAGTCATGAATTTCCTTAATTATAGTGTATATAGTGAATAGAACTGAATTAAATTTGAGTTGATGTAGTTTTTGATGGTCACCCATAGTGCAAGGTTTCGAAGGGATACCTCTTGAGGGTGTGAAAATTTGAAAATAGTCATAGTTTTCCCATAATGCAAATATTTTGCAAATTTTCTAAGGATTATAAATATTCTATTTGCCATGTAGGATGTATTTTTAAACTTGTTTCCGCGAGTGGCTCACTCCTGCACTAAAATGCAAAATGCTATTTATAGGGTAATAGCAGATAAAAATAGTTTTGTTTTCTTAAACCTTCACAATTGCATCGTACACATGAAATTATCTTGGATATTAATAAATGTTTCAGATTAGCAGAAGATCTTATCACACAACTTAGAAATGGATAAAGAAATAGCAAGATAGATGCGAGTCGTGACATTACCACGAACACGAAGGGAGAGAAGAGAGTAAGATAGAGATGGGAAGGAGGGCTTGTGGGGAATGGCAAATGATGGTTAATGCCGTGACCTTATTTTAAAAATTGATTCTTGAGAAATAATGTAAGTAGTAATTTTTGCGCCATAAACAGTAAAAATGCCCTAAATCTCGCAAAAGGATTCAAAAATAGAGTTGCTTTCGGTGATGCATCGAGTTTAGTTATATGAGAAATCTTTTATCTCCCTACTGGGTGAATTACTTGCTGATCTGTGGATTAATATACCATCAACATCTACCCCACAATTGAACGCAATGCCTAATCCAAGGGAAAAAAACATGACCTCTAGAAAAAATTTCACTATGATCACCTTATTTTGTCTTTGAAGTGAGCTTACATATTAATTTTTGAGAAATAGTTAATTTATTATAGAGGTAATTCACAAAATGTTTTCAATATCGAATTCCTTGAATCACGTAGATGTTTTTTAATACCCCGATGTTTAGTTTTGCCCCTAAAACACCAGTAAAGCAATACTCTGTATGAAACGGTCTCATTAGTCTTAGTTGGTGGAAATTGGTAAGCAAGGAATAAATATGCAAAATGTTTAATATCTCCGCCGCTCGTGAACGAATTTTGACAATCTGTAGCTTGTTAGAAAAGTATTTTCATAAGCTTTTTACTTCTATCTAGTTTTCGCGATGTGATCACTTTGTTCGAAAGTTATTCGCTTTAAAAACGTTTTGTTTTGATAAATTCACCTTTATCTCGGAAATTAAACAATATATCGAAAAACAAAAATAATAGTTTCAAATAATCACGTTAGACCTTTCATTTGAAACTTGTTTCATTAAGATCGGTTCAGCCATTGCTGAGATAATTACATGACATTTTGTACATACATACATACACACATACAGGCATTGTCTCAATTTGTCGAGCTGAGTCGATTGGTATATGAAATTCGGCACTCCGGGTTAGGGTTCGTCGCGGTGCGGATGTGGGCGGTAAATAGATAGTCCGCACCGCAACCGCAAAAAAATAATAAAACCGCACCGCTTACCGCTTTGCATTTACCGTACCGCACCGCGCGGTAATGCGGTAAAAATTATGCATTATAAAAATTGTGTTGAAAAATTAATCATTTGTTTTGTGTAGCCATATATAGTAAAATGTTATTCTTATTTACACGAAAATTACCTTTGACGGACTCCTCAGAATGTGGTGGTAAGAGTGGTAAGGGTTTTGGCGTGAAAAAAAAAAACACTTTTTCTCGATTTCTTTGAAACTTTGCGTGAAGCGAACTGATCAAAACTTTTGTACATTATAGTGTATCATTTCAATAACATGCTGTAATTTTTCCATGCAAAAATCTGGTATCTGGAAAAATATGATTTGCGGTGTTACCTTCCATTCAAAAACTACTTAACCGATTTCTTTCAAACTTTGTATACAGATTCTATGTAAAAATACCTAACCCCCACGTTAAAGTTTCGAGATAAATTTTCAATTAAGGCAAAAACTGTCCAAACCATGCAAAATTTGGCATCTGGGATAACTTTGACATTTCTCAGCAGACCTTGAGGCAGACTTTGAGAAACACAACAAAAATCGCAATGCCCTACACTAACTTCGAAAGCTAAACTAACGATGGACGCACGCGAAAAAAAAATTCCTCCAAATTCGTTTGGTTTGATGATGTTAATTACATTCTTCGGATTGTTTTTAAGTCATAGTATCATTAGTTCATTTCTAAGTTCTCCAAATTAATCAAAATTCACTGTCGAGAAAATGCCATTGAAAAGGATTCATAATTCCACGATTACCAAGAAGAATCAGGAGAAATGATGCATTTTGTAAAATTCAATTGTTTTTCAATGATTGGATTTTGCGTTTTATGTATTTGAAAAGGTTCGTTTGTATTTTTTTCTTTGAAGTATAAAACAAATAGTTTTCAAAATATGTCGTAAAAATAATGGTGCCAAATTATACACAGCTTATAGATTTTATTTCTTAGTAACAGTATGTTTTATCATATTTGAATGACCAAAATGTAAAAAATCAAGTAGCGATAGGTCGAATACAGATTATATTCGGATTTCTTTTCAAATCATTGTCAAGTCTATGAAAATTAGAGCAATTAAATGTTTATCATGTTTCTCTATTGTAGGGTAATAAATAAAAATCGAACGTTCTGAGAGAGAGAGAGATGTTCCTAATAATGAGATTGCTAAGCATTCGTTCAGAAAATAAATCTAGTTGCGTCCTTCTCAAATGGTAAAAGTCATAGTTTTAATTCACTTTTTAATGCAGACTGCATACTTTATCAATAATTTTTTGAAGCGCGGTTGCGGTAATACCGCGCGGTAAATGCTCATTTCCCGCACCGCATCCGCGGGAAAAAGTATCTCACCGCACCGCAGTTTTTGCGGTGCGGGTGCTGTAAATACCGCGCGATTGCGGTAATTACCGCAACCGCGACGAACCCTACTCCGGGCCTCGGAAAAAGTTTTCAAAGTTTGAGCGAATCCTATACATTTCTTTTGTAAGAAATGTAAAAACTTCCTTAATTGAAAAATTATCTCAAAAACTCAACTTAGGGGTTAGGAATTTTTTACATAGAATGTACATTTTAAATTTTTTTACGGTGAAACCCTTATCGCCCCCTTAAGGTTTGAAAATAATATGAGTGTACTCGTAAGGACACCCGCTATCAGTACAAATGAAAAATTGACACAATTTTTCAAAATTAAAGATCCCTATAGCGCTATGAATCTGGCTGCGAGGGAAAAAAATCGTCCCGTTTCCTTTGGAAAAGCACGTGAATATTGTTATAAGGTTTAGCCATAAATGCTTGAGGAAAAGCATTTTCATGAAATAATTTATATCTACAATAGAAATTACATTTAAGAAAGCATCGTAGAATATTCAAA
Source organism: Topomyia yanbarensis (assembly GCF_030247195.1). NCBI lineage: Eukaryota > Metazoa > Arthropoda > Insecta > Diptera > Culicidae > Topomyia > Topomyia yanbarensis. The sequence goes on along the minus strand of NC_080671.1, from coordinate 243,832,059 downwards.
CTGTTTTTTTTTCATTTGAATACATTGCGACTTAGGCCCTTATGAACGATCTGTGTCGACTTATGAGGCAGATCCTCTCGGTGTGGTGTTCTTGCAATCATATCTAGACAAACATGCCAAAAGGAGAGATCTAGCAAACCCTACTTGGATGTCAATGGTGAAATTGTAAGCTGAGTATTATTTGTCAAAATGTTGCGTGCAAACCTAGTTTTTTTTTAAATATGGAAGAGTAATTAAATAGTGTATGAAATAAGTGAATATTCTAAAATAATGGTGGTTTCCGCGTCAACACTTATTTATTTTATTTATTTATTTATTTATTTGTACTGGTCTTCGAAGTATTCGTACAGACAGTTCCTTAATTATTACTAAATCTGTGTTTAAAAGTAGTCTTGGTTATGTTAAAATCATACAGGTTAGCTACATCATTAAAATTACAACAGCACACATTGAACGCATTCTTCTGAGCAAAAATTGTACGATAATTCGTTATCGAGCACTCAGTCGAGATAGAAGTCTTTTGTCATCGGTCCGTACACTCTATAGCGACAAATAGTGTTAATCCGCGTTCAAGGTTATTTGCACACTCTACGCCTAGTTGAGGTTTCAATATTTTTTCCCTTCTTTTGTGTTTCTGTTTCTGAGTACCGTTAGCCGGTCAGTGAAGTGAAGCAGTGTTCTACTAGTAAGCCGTCTGGATACCCTTACCTACACAAGCTAAGTATTAGTTTTCGTTTCCCCTTCTTGGTTGTCTTAATAACGTGCACTGGGCAATAGGCCCGTGCAAAAATGACTTCCCCTGACGGCGGTTCATCTCAAGGTGAGATGGACGTCGAAATAAAATCGGCTCCCCGGCTCAAGGTATATCCGAGCTCGGCCACCGGGCCACTTGTGATCTTCTTTCGGACCAAAGAAAAAAAGTGTTTGAATCTGTTGCAGATTTCTCGAGTTCTGACGGATCGGTATTCGGCCGTGACAGAAATATCGAAAATTCGTCCTGATAAGCTTCGGGTGGTGGTTAACAGTTCAACTCAGGCAAACGATATTGCTGGCTACGAGCCCTTTACGAAGGAGTACAGGGTGTATATTCCAGCTAGCAGGGTTGAAGTCAGTGGGGTCGTTTCCGATTCGAGTCTGAATTGCGAGGACCTGCTAAAATATGGGACTGGCTGTTTCAAAGACCCCATGCTTAAGCCAGTGAAGATACTGGAATGCAAACGTTTGCATTCAGCATCAGTCGCAGCTGACGGCAAGAAAATATACGTCAACTCAGACTCTTATCGGGTGACCTTCGCCGGCTCTGCCCTTCCCAATTACCTCCTCTTTGACAAGGTTCGTCTACCTGTTCGCCTCTTTGTGCCGCGGGTCATGAACTGTACTAATTGCAAACAATTGGGACACACAGCCTCCCATTGTAGCAATAAAGCCCGCTGTGGGAAATGCGGTGGGAATCATGCGGATGATTCCTGTGGTAGAGATGTCGAAAAGTGTCTCTACTGTTGGGGAAACCCACATGATCTCCCTTCATGTCACGCGTACAAACAGCGCGAGGAAAATCTTAAGCGTTCCCTTCAGGGACGCTCTAAGCGATCTTTTGCAGAAATGCTTAGGATAGCTACGCCACCTGTCTCTACGAACATCTTTACCAACTTGTCTACTGACGAAGGCAACTGTGATGAACCCCAGGAGGGAACATCTTCTGCTGTGCCTAGAAGTAGTAGAAAAAGGAAGAACATTTCCTCTTCCAAGCTTCGTCGTAAAGGCCAGAAGGTGTCTTTTCATGGTCCCCCTAAAATAACTACTCAAGGAAGTACTGGTGCAAAACCGAAGCAAGTCGCTCCCGGTCTCAGTAACCTGAGCTCAGAAAAGAAGTTCCCAGCACTTCCAGGAACATCAAAAACCCCAAGTGTTCCCATATCTCAGCCAGAGAAAGAAAACAGTGCTGGCTTAATAAATTTCTCTGACATTGTGGACCGTATTCTTACAGCGTTAAACATTTCTGACCCCCTTAAAAGTATCTTGATAAGCTTTCTCCCCGCAGTAAAAACATTTTTGATGCAGTTCACTGCGAAATTGTCCCTTCTTTCAGCGATTGTATCCTTCGATGGCTAATTCATCGAACGAGGTCAAGGATTTAATCACTGTTCTACAGTGGAATTGCAGAAGCATTATCCCGAAAATCGATTCGTTTAAAATCTTACTAAATAATTTGAAATGCGATGCATTTGCCCTATGCGAGACATGGCTCACTTCAGAAATAACCCTACACTTCCACGATTTTAATTTTATTCGCTTGGATCGAGAAGACTCTTACGGAGGAGTACTTTTGGGGATCAAAAAGTGCTATTCTTTCGATCGGATCGACCTCCCCTCGACACCAGGCATTGAAGTTGTCGCTAGCCAAACCAGAATTAAAGGCAAAGACCTTTGCATTGCTTCCACCTACATCTCCCCTAGAGCCTCAGTTAGCCACCGACGGCTTTGCGACATTGCGGAACTCCTCCCCGCACCGAGGCTAGTTTTAGGTGACTTCAACTCCCACGGCACGGCATGGGGTTGCCTTCATGACGATAATCGATCTACCCTACTCCATGAGCTTTGCGACAACTTCAATATGACTATTTTGAAGACGGGTGAAATGACACGGATTCCTGCCCCTTCAGCGCGACCGAGCACCTTAGATCTGTCCCTCTGCTCGACATCGCTGCGGTTAGATTGCATGTGGAAGGTAGTCTCTGATCCCCACGGCAGCGACCATCTGCCAATCGTAATTAATATTGCTAACGGCTCAGGGCCACCGAATACAATCAATGTTTCGTATGACCTCACACGAAATATTGATTGGAAGAGCTACGCGTCCGCGATATCCGACAAAATCCAGTGCACTCAAGAGCTTCCTCCGGAGGAAGAGTACGGGTTCCAGGGTGGCTTGATTCTCGATACCGCGATTCAAGCTCAGACTAAACGCGTACCAGACGCGAACTCACGCGGGCGTCCTCCCAATCCATGGTGGGACAAAGAGTGCTCAGACGTGTACGCGGAGAAGGCCGCTGCGTATAAGACCTTCCGGGACGACGCACAGTGGCGGGTCTTCATACAAAAGTCGGACAAAACCTCAAATGTTACCTAATTTGGCTGAAAATCACAATTTAAGCTAATTTCGAGGTGCTGAACTCATTTTTGATGTCAAAAGTCGAAAATTATTAAGTGCATTTTTCCATACAGTGTCATTGAACCTTTCTTATAACTATGATCCCGTTTTCATGATAGATTTTGCGTTACTGTTCACCAATGTCAGCAATATCATAAAAAATGAAGAACACTACTTTAAATCCATTTTATAACGTGTTGGTTTACTGTAGATTGTCTAACTATTTTACACAAAACACCATGCGCCTCCATATCAGCAACAAAGCTTCAAAATCTCCTTAAACCTTTTTGCGCACCTAGGCGCAGAACGAGACCATGATATTCGAAAAGTAGACATTATTTCCCATAGAATGAATACTATGTGACCGTTCCGAAATGATTCTGAAATTTGTACAGACTACATTAGTGAAAAAAGTAATTTTGATCTGACCACCTCAAACATATTTGAACTCAAAAGTCATAGTTCCAAGCAAACTTACCAAATGTATTTTATTCACTAACCAAGTTCTTTCGTTCCTCTACACGATGAAATAGGTTGTGCTAAAATCGGACCAAAATCAAAATAGCAACAAGCATTTGAAGTGAACAGAGCAATGGTGGTTTCGGAAATGAAAATCATTAAAAAGTCCGGACTTTACTACGTTTACACTCATGGTTAAAATCGCGTTCTTATCTAATGATCATAAAATTTGGAATATATATCATTCAATACATGAGAAATTCAGAAAAAATATAAAATATTAATATTATAAAAATAAATTTTTGAGGTTTTGGCCAGCCTCCAGCCACTGTGCGACGGGCTGCCAGCTAGCTACCGACAGTACGCGATGGCGGAAACGTGCTTGAAGAGTTTGATAAAAGCCAAAAAACGTACTACTGGCGCCGGTTCGTCGACGGACTAACGAGAGAAACATCGATGAGCACTCTTTGGAGTACGGCCCGGCGCTTATGAAACCGAAACAGTACTAATGAGAGCGTGGAATATTCAAACCGTTGGATATTCGATTTTGCCAAGAAGGTTTGTCCGGATTCCGCCCCGGCACAGAAGATCTACCGCGCCGCGTCCACTCACAAAAACGCGAACGAAACACCGTTTTCGATGGTGGAATTCTCACATGCTCTCTTATCATGTAATAATAAAGCCCCAGGGCCAGACAGAATCAAATTTAACTTGTTAAAGAATCTGCCAGACTCTGCCAAGAGACGCTTGTTGAATTTATTTAATAAGTTTCTTGAGGGTAATATTGTCCCTCATGACTGGAGGCAAGTGAAGGTCATCGCCATTAAAAAACCAGAAAAACCAGCCTCCGACCACAACTCGTATCGACCGATTGCGTTGCTGTCCTGTATCCGAAAGTTGTTCGAGAAAATGATCTTGTTTCGCCTCGATAATTGGGTTGAAGCAAATGGCTTACTGTCAGATACACAATTTTGTTTCCGCAAAGGCAAAGGGACGAACGATTGTCTTGCGTTACTCTCAACAGAAATTCAAATGGCTTATGCTAGCAAAGAGCAGATGGCATCAGTTTTCCTAGATATAAAGGGGGCTTTTGATTCAGTTTCTATTACAATTCTTTCTGAGAAGCTGCACCAGCATGGTCTTTCACCGACTCTAAACAACTTTTTGCTAAACTTGCTGTCTGAAAAACATGCATTTTTCGCATGGTGATTTATCGACATCACGAATTAGCTACATGGGTCTTCCCCAGGGCTCATGTCTAAGCCCCCTTCTCTATAACTTTTACGTGAATGACATTGACGAATGTCTTGTCAATTCCTGCACGCTAAGGCAGCTTGCAGATGACGGTGTGGTCTCTATTACAGGTCCCAAAGCCGTCGATATGCAAGGACCATTGCAAGATACCTTGGACAATTTGTCTGCTTGGGCCCTCCAGCTAGGTATCGAGTTCTCCACGGAGAAAACTAAGCTAGTCGTATTTTCAAGGAAGCGTGAACCAGCGCAACTACAGCTTCAATTAATGGGTCAAACTATTGCTCAGGTTTCAACTTTCAAATATCTCGGGGTCTGGTTCGACTCTAAAGGAACCTGGGGATGTCACATTAGGTATCTGAAACAGAAGTGCCAGCAAAGGATCAACTTTCTCCGTACAATAACCGGAACATGGTGGAGTGCCCACCCAGGAGACCTGATCAGGCTGTACCAAACAACAATATTGTCGGTGATGGAGTACGGGAGTTTCTGTTTCCGCTCCGCTGCGAACATACATTTCATCAAACTAGAGCGAATCCAATATTGTTGATTGCGTATTGCTTTGGGTTGCATGCACTCGACACATACGATGAGTTTGGAAATGCTGGCGGGTGTCCTTCCGTTGAAAAATCTCTCATGTCGATTGCTCATCCGATGCGATATCTTGAACCCGTTAGTAATTGCAAATTTCGAAAGGCTTGTCGAGCTCAATTCTCAAACCCGATTTATGTCCTTGTACTTCGATTACATGGTACAAAATATCAATCCTTCTTCATAGTATCCCAACCGTGTCAATCTCTTTCATGCTTCTGATTCAACTGTATTCTTCGACACATCCATGAAAGACGAGATTCGTGGAATCCCGGATCACATACGTGCGCAAGTGATCCCAAGCATCTTCCACAGTAAATTTCGAGAAGTCTACTGCAACAAGATGTTTTACACCGACGGGTCAAGCCTCGACGGCTCCACTGGCTTCGGTATATTCAATCAAAACCTAACCGCCTCATTCAAACTCAATGATCCTGCTTCAGTTTACGTCGCAGAACTTGCTGCTATTCAGTATACCCTTGGGATCATTGATACTTTGCCCACCGATCATTACTTTATTGTCTCGGATAGTCTCAGCTCAATCGAGGCTCTCCGTTCAATGAAACCTAGAAAGCACATTCCATATTTTCTGGAGAAAATCTGGGAGCGCCTGCGTGCTTTGTCTGTAAGATCGTACAGGATTACCTTAGTTTGGGTTCCCTCGCATTGCTCCATTCCAGGTAATGAAGAAGCGGACTCTTTAGCTAAGGCGGGCGCTTTACAAGATGACATATATGAGAGACCAATTAGCTTCAGCGAATTTTTCAGTATTACTCATCAGAGAACCCTCGAAAGTTGGCAAACTTCATGGAGCAATGGTAAACTGGGAAGGTGGCTACATTCGATAATCCCTAAGGTATCGACGAAACCTTGGTTCAGGGGGATGGATGTGGGTCGGGATTTCATTCGTGTGATGTCTCGGCTCATGTCCAATCACTATACGCTGGACGCACATCTCCGGCGTATTGGGCTCGTGGATAGCGGTATCTGCGCTTGTGGCAACGGTTATCACGAAATCGAACATGTTGTCTGGGTATGCGCCGAGTACTGTTCTGCCAGATCTCAACTATTCGATTCCCTTCGGGCCCAAGGAAGATCACCCAATGTCCCGGTTCGAGATGTACTAGCAAACCGCGATATTCTCTACATGTCCCTTATATACACGGTCCTCAAAACCATCAATATCCAAATTTAAATGCCCCTATCTTTTCTCTTATCATTCCCAGAAGTGCCCTCTTCCCACCGTACCCCAACGATGATGGTCTGATACGACTCCAAGACGAGACAAAACATCTGTCGAATGAACCAACAACACTAGATCTACAGTACAACATCACACGCGCAGCGCGGTGTGTTTCCGATCCGTATCTGAGCCGTACTACGAGGAAAACCGCCCGGCGTCCCAATACTTGATACATCCGTTCGAATCTGTAATCCTGGCCGTTGATTCCTGATGCCGGAAACTGAAAGTTTATATCCCCCCCGTTCAGCCTTGTCCACCCTCTCTCCCATGTCTCTGATACACAGATGTATGACTTCACCCCTTCTCCCCTTGAATATCTTCCCAAAACTTATGTGCCCCCCTATCTTCTAGTTTTAGTTGATCAATCCGTTCGAATCTGTAATCCTGGCCGTTAATTCCTGATGCCGCAAACTGAAAGTTTATATCCCCCACCCCCCTTCAGCCTTGTCCACCCTCCCTCCCATGTCTCTGATACACAGATGTATGACTTCACCCCCTTCTCTCCTGAATATCTTCCCAAAACTTATGTGCCCCCCTATCTTCTAGTTTTAGTTGATCAATATTTAATCTCGTTAAGAAATGCACAACAGTACTTTAAAATAGCCCTAATTAATTCCCCCTAATCTTGAACAACTCTCTCTAGTTATTTCTAGTTAATAAACTTGTAAAATGTTCCGCTTAGTTAATAATTAATTTCTCCTACAATCTCCCTTCTAAAAATCATAAAGTGAATTACTATAAAAAGAACACACAAAATGATCCGTCCCCAAATCTTACGAATATTATATTATACCCTCTTTTATATGTATAAGTTAGCTGTAAAGTTTTTTTTTAGTTTCATTATATAAAATAAAATAATATTGAAATGTGTAACCCCCTAGTTTTAAGAAATTCAAAATGTAAAACAATGAAAAAATGGCACCTTTAAGCTAACGCATACGTGCCTTATCAAATAAACAAATTGAAAAAAAGTGTACGATACATAGGAGTCCGAAAGAAATCAGTTCGTCTGGTAGGTCTAGGCGGTACGTTGATTCGAACCTGGGGTGGCATTACGCATCTCGATTCGATCAAAATTCTATCGACTCGACCTTGTTTCGCATTATGTATTTCGAACCGAGCTCGAAAGTAAATTTTCGTTCGAGTTCGCTCGAAGAAGTACTAGATTATCGAGAAGTGTTGGCATTATGGAACCATAACAATCGAACTCGAAAGCTACTCGAGTCGAACGTATTTGCTCGATAGTTTGATTGCTGTCGACTGTCGCTCGAGATTCTGATTTGAGTTTTTGTTTCATGTCATTCTTTAAATTGGTTAACAATCGGAATACTTAAAAGATATAAAATTACCAAAAAGTGTAAAAAGCTCCCACGTACTTTGAGCTACTTTATGTTATATCTACTTTCACTATCAGGAACATACTTTTTTTGGAAAAAGTAATACTAAATATTGATGATAAATTATCCTACACCAAGTAATAATAAAAAAGTGTCAAAACAAATCGATGGAGCAAAGTGAAGGCACATTGACTTGTCTAATCGCTATTTGATAGATGTATAGAATCACAATCATTTTTGATTTCAAAGTGGTGATTTAAACAATTTTATATTCTAATTGATTCATTTGTTCTCGACTATACCTCAATTGTTTTCAATATCACAATATTCAATTCAATGCCATAATGTACGATTTATACACCAACAAAATAAGGTGTTATATCATCATTTGCATTAAATGCATGAAAATACAGAATATTATCTTATATAGCAAAGAACTTTGAATCAAATTGAATTATTAACAAATTTTAGTGCATCAACCGATTCATAATTATGCCATCTACAATTTCTGGAAACACTTCATTTTGATTATGTTCTCGCTATCTCTAGTTGTGTGCTATAACGAAACCATTAATTAACAAGTACATGGAAAACCCCGCAAACACGAAAACGAATTTTTGTCTTGACTATTTCAACTAACAATGGCAACTAGTTTTTAAATTTTTGCGTCATCAATTGCTGAAAAAATTGTTGCTTTTGGAAGCTATCAGTTTCCTGAAAAAAAAACCCTGAAAACAAAAAAATTAATGCAAAATTAGCCATTTTTTATTGAAAAGGGCTGTTTGCTCGCTTTGAATATTTTCCCAAAAAAATTATAAAAGCGGGTTCGAAGTTGTGTTGTTTTAAACAATTATTTAGATATATCTAAGAATAATTGTGAATAACTCATTCTGCAGATAATACATTCCATCATGCGACTGAGATCCGAATAAGAGAAACTACCAGCTAAGCATTTCGATGTTTCGGTGCTTAAACTTAAACAGCGAGAAATATTAGAATTTTTTGGTAAGATGTTCAAGAATACAGTTATATCAAACTAAAATAATGCCCAAGCATTGAAAAAAGGTGGTGAGGGTGAGAGACGTCAACAAATTATGAACATGTTTGGGACATTTTATTTACCACTATCACTATTTTTATTCTGTGAATTTGACGCTCATCGGAAAGAAACAAAACAAACTGCAATTTTGTTTACACTGAAAAAAAATCTTAGGTGGAATTAAGTAGCATTTTCGTGCATTGTAAATAGTTCGTTTCGTTTAATTCACGAACTGAAAAAATGACATCTTGATGAACGAAAAGTTGAGTAGTTTTACATATTTAATGTACGGGTTATTCCACGTCAAATTTACAACCACGATTTTAATTCCTACCAAAAGTTCTTCTTGCATTTTTAGCAGAAAATAATTGACATCTATTTTTTGTTTTGGCTGAATACGATTGATTTTTTTCAAGCTTTGAGCTTTTGAATTTTATGAATTGGATCATTTTTCGACCACTGATAACTCCGAAACTCTTCGATTTGCGGAAAAATTTATTAATAATAAAAAGTACATTTTCGAATGAGCTCACCAATAAAAATCTGATATAGTTTTTTTGTTATTTATGTTATGAATTCTGCAAATGTTAGAAACATATTGAAAAACAACCTTGAACTAATAAGTTTTTTATTCTATGAAAACATTTATAATCATATTGAGAACCTTATTACTTTACGAGATATTTCAATTAAATCTCGCCCATAACATGGCGTTTAATATAAAATTGCCCTTTTTAATGTTATAATTGTAATTTCTTGCAGAATATTTTGACACAGCAAAATTTTTACACAATATTTTTAACATGATTTTTATTATTTGAAGAAAAAGTAAGCAAAAAAATTATCCAACTTTATAAATAAACTCAATTTTTCCGGCAAGCTCATGCAAAAATGCAACTTTTTATATTTAATATTTTTTTCCATGCATCGAATACTTTCCGAGCTATCAGCGATTGAAAAATGTTTAATTTTTCTAACTTTAAAAGTTGAAAGCTCAAACCTTGAGGTAAATATTATATTGACCCATAACAAAAATTCCTGTCAAATATTTTTAGCTAAAGAATGCAAGAAAAAAATTTGGAATGAACTAAAATTTTATTTGTAAATCTGACGTTGATTGGCCCGTACGATGCATAAAAGTTATCATCGGTAACTAAACTATTTTTCGTGAATGAAACGAAATGATTGATTCATTTATTAATTGTTTTATATAGTATAAATATTTTTGGAAAGGGAAATTTATTTTTCATACATAAAAGGAAAAAAATCGTATTTCCATATTACATGGGATCTTTTTGGATCGATGTTTGACAACATCGATTTTATTTCAAAGTCCTCATCCCTATTGTGTACTAGAAAAAATTGTTATATTTGCGAAACTTATCCATATATATTTCGATAACAAGCAACTAAAAACTAAATAAATTAAATCAATTCCTATATTTTACCAAAGTTGGTTTTATGAAACTTATTCGTAGCAGAATTAAAAATATTTTTTCTCACTGTATACTCTTATTTAACAGTTTGCGCTCGAACAGGCAGTCGAAATCTAGTACCGCAATCTAACAAGCTCGAAAGCTTGGTCGAATGCGATACGAAATGCCGCAATTTAGTCGAAACGACTTCAAAACGTTTCGAATCGAGTCACTCGAATCGAGATGCGGAATGCCACCCCTGGCTCAGCAACTCGAAGCTATCAACATTGTTTCCGAGAAAATCAAACACAAAGAGCCGTTGCAGCATTATCCTCCGACATGCAAGTGTCGGTAAATGTAGAAGGTTGCATCGTTGCACAGAGGAGTAACTAGAACAATGGCCAATAACCAAAAAAAAAATTTTTTTCGATTTTTTATTTGGTTATATTTTTTTAGATACCTAAAAGCATACTGCATATTGTGGCAAAATAAAGAGTATGCCAAAAATTGCTAAAGAATTTTTGCATGGATGCAAAATAGTGATATTTTAAGGGTTTTTAATCATTTTTACATTTCTTATAAAAAAAATGTATAGAATTCGCTCAAACTTTCAAGATTTTTTCCGAGGCCCGGAGGGCCGAGTCTTATATACCAATCGACTCAGCTCGACGATTTGGGACAATGTCTGTGTGTGTGTGTCTGTGTGTGTATGTAACGGACAAATTCTCATTCGTGTTTCTCAGCAATGGCTGAACCGATCTTATCCAAATCAAATGAAAGAACTAAAAAACAGTAAGAACGCTATTAATTTGTTTTTGATTCCGATGTTCAGTTTCTAAGATATAAATGTTTGAATGCGAAAAATAGGCGTTCTTTGCAGATTTTTTATAATTATCCGCCGTAATTGACAATATAGATTAACAATTTATATGTTTTTAGACAGCTTTAACGAATACCTTTCGAACAAGCTATAGATTGTTGAAATCGGACTTTTATCAAAAGAGATATTTAACATTAAATGCGGACGAAAGATTTTTATATTTCACATTGCCAGAAATATGACCAAAAACATGTAATCTATTATTAACGCCAAAACGGCTTATTTTAGGTCAATAGTATCTTCGGAGAATTTGATGGAGGCAATATGCCCTTTCATTTGGTATTGTGCTTTTGCTGATTAATCCCCCTATCAGTGAGATATTCTCACAAATTTTCGTGGAAGTGATTATATCGAAATGATGCCTTCAGCAAATTTGTAGCTTTTGCGAATAACTTTACTGAAGACTTCAAATATCTATTTTGAATACTTTAAAAGTTATGGCTTGTTGTTTGTGGATTACTCTTTGTCGCCTAATAATTGTTGAATATAGTAATAATCCATTGAAATAAGCCAAACATCATGTCGATAAAACGAATTTTGTATTTCATTTTTCTATGTACAACCGCTAGAAATAATCACCGAACACTTCCAAGTTGTCTGGAAGGAACTTGATAACTTATCAGTGCAAAAATGTTCATTTGTGCGAACCTTCTGACTGCAATTTTTCTAACTTATGACCATCGGATCGATCTGAAACATATCGGAAAATTAAAAGCGAAATAAATAACTCCAAGCAACGGCGTAGCCAAGAGAAGGTTTTGGGGTTTAACGCCATACAACCCCCCCCCCCCCCCCACCCCACCACACCCAAAAAAGAAATATTGGATTGAAGTTGAAAATTTATTGATGCAGACTGATTTAATTCAATATTACAATAACAATTATCTGATCCGTAGATTGATAACCTGTTGTTGTAAACATCATGAGGACTTTTGATAAATTGTCGGAATGGGGTCCTGATATGTAACTGATCTATTGGTCTTGATTTCACAGTTGTCTAATAGCATCAATATCAAATTCTTGCCTGAAAACATTCCAATAGAAAATTCCAGAGTTCTGTAATCAATCATAATCCTCAGATTTATTTTCAAATTGAGCTCGTTTTTGTAGAGATGTACTGTAATAAGGGTCTTTATTTAAGGCGAAAGGTTACAGGATCGGCTGCGGCGTTTTCTCGAATTTTTAAAACTTTTACGTAAAAGATATCAACAATCCCTCTCGTGTAAAGTTGCGCAAGGAATTAAGCTATTTTTTGGTATAACTAAAATTTTAAAATTTTGATGATTATTCGCGGCATTTTCTAGTTCGAACCAAAATATCTCTGATATTTTATTCAAAAGCACTCCAGATTATTGCATAGGATTGTAGCTTGCTTTGTGTAGAATTTTTCGTTCGCTTACATTACATAGCTACGATGCTTCGTTTTTGAGTTATTCATATTTTAGTAAAGTTGATGAAATACCCATATTTAGGGTTCGTCGCGGTGCGGATGTGGGCGGTAAATGGATAGTCCGCACCGCAACCGCAAAAAAATAATAAAATCGCACCGCTTACCGCAACCGCATTGCATTTACCGCACCGCGCGGTAATGCGGTAAAAATTATGCATTATAAAAATTGTGTTGAAAAATTAATCATTTGTTTTGTGTAGCCATATATAGTAAAATGTTATTCTTATTTACACGAAAATTACCTTTGACGGACTCCTCAGAATGTAACATTTATGAAAATATTCAACTTTGCAAGTTTTATTAAGAGCGGTAAGGGTTTTGGCGTGAAAAAAAAACACTTTTACTCGATTTCTTTGAAACTTTGCGTGAAGCGAACTGATCAAAACTTTTGTACATTATAGTGTATCATTTCAATACACAACAAAAATCGCAATGCCCTACACTAACTTCGAAAGCTTTACTTTCAAAAAGTTGCAAAATACTCCTAACTGAAAAAAATTATTCGTTAATTTGGTAGAAAATATTCCCAGTTGGACGAACGATGGACGCTCGCGAAAAAAAATTCCTCCAAATTCGTTTGGTTTGATGATGATAATTACATTCTTTGGATTGTTTTTAAGTCGTAGTATCATTAGTTAATTTCTAAGTTCTCCAAATTAATAAAAATTCACTGTCGAGAAAATGCCATTGAAAAGGATTCATAATTCCACGATTACCAAGAGAAATCAGGGGAAATGATGCATTTTGTAATTGGATTTGACAGAAAAATTCAATTGTTTTTCAATGATTGAATTTTCCGTTTTGTGTATTTGAAAAGGTTCGTTTGTGATTTTTTTCTTTGAAATATAAAACAAATAGTTTTCAAAATATGTCGTAAAAATAATGGTGCCAAATTATATTGGACTCAGCCTATAGATTTTATTTCTTAGAAACAGTATGTTTTATCATATTTGAATGACCAAAATGTAAAAAATCAAGTAGCGATAGGTCGAATACAGATTCTATTCAGATTTCTTTTCAAATCATTGTCAAGTCTATGGAAATTAGAGCAATTAAATGTTTATCATGTTTCTCTATTGTAGAGAGATGTTCCTAATAATGAGATTGCTAAGCATTCGTTCAGAAAATAAATCTAGTTGCGTCCTTCTCAAATGGTAAAAGTCATAGTTTTAATTCACTTTTTAATGCAGACTGCATACTTTATCAATAATTTTTTGAAGCGCGGTTGCGGTAATACCGCGCGGTAAATGCTCATTTCCCGCACCGCATCCGCGGGAAAAAGTTGCGGTAATACCGCGCGGTTGCGGTAATTACCGCAACCGCGACGAACCCTACCCATATTTGCAGCCGCATTTTTACCAAATGCCGTATGCCCATTCTAACTTCAGTGAAAATGAATACAAAGCGCACGCGCGTACATGATGTCGGATTTGTGCCAGACCGGACTAAGCGATATTACATTGATACAGAGAAAAACGTGTACAAAGATTGAATCTTTGCATTTTTTACGGTATTATTCGCAATGGATTCATTTCATAATTCATGCTAATGATAATATTTTTCAAATCTGGCACAAATGAAAGGTAACTGAAGAAGAAATTTTTGATTTAATCCTATCATCATCTCATCTTTTGAGATTTTGCTACTTAGTCCGGTCTGACTTTACACCGATCATATATAACAATGGCGAACGAGGTAAGAAATCACAAATGTCGGTTAGCCGCATGCTACCGCATGGTTGTTTATGCAGAGCCACGTGTTTCCCCATTGATGATTTCTATAGTCTGACTGTTGATTTGAATATTTCATTCTTTCCGATATGTTATTATAGTTACTAAACTGTCTGGGTGTTCAATAATAAGGGATGCCGTTGAGGTGTAGCTTCCATATGAGAGGTGAAAGTTTGGTTACCCACCCACTAATGAAGAATAAATAGACGATAAACTGCTTGCCGGGGAAGTAAACGCACAATTCAAATGTTTATATTTATCAGGCTTATGATGTCAACTTGTGAGAATTATAGGTACATAACTTAGTGATTCTCCATTATATGTTCTTCCAAGACTGCCTGCAGAAATATGCTTTCTAAAATGTGATTCTGTAAATGTTTGGGAGAAGAATTCTTCACTCTATGTTTGAATGAAGAATTCTTCTCCCAAACATTTACACAAAATGACATTTTGGAAAGCATTTTTCAGCATTGTATGCATATGTAGCATTAGTCGTTTGTTCGATCTAGTAAAAGCTTTTGCCAAATCGTGAGAAATTTTGAAAATGGTTGTAGTTTTTAAACATCCGTGTTTGTTTTTGCAGATATATGTTTCCTTACAGCTTATTTATTTATTTATTTTTGGTTGATGAATTCGTTATTGTTGCTGGCCTGAACATTTCGAATAGAAATTCGTTCAGTATACTCTTCGTATAAAGTATGGATTGTTGCAAGAACCGGTCAATCACATTGCTGAAAACCGCCTACAAAGTGTTCACCGCCACCCATAGAGAAAAATGGGAAATACAGAGCAGGTTTTACTGGGGCATGCATCACAACAAACGAAATATTCTCGATTCGACTAGTCTTTCAAAAATGTTGCAATTACAACGTGCCACCTGTTTATAGATTTCAAAGCCGCATATGATACAATCGATCGTATGTCGTTTCCCGGAATACCATTTCCCGGAAAACCATTTTCCGGAATGTACTATTTCCCGGAATATCATTTCCCGGAATGTCCCATTTCCCGGAATATCGTTTCCCGGAATGTACCATTTCCCGGAATAGTATTTTCCGGAATGTACCAATTCCCGGAATACCATTTCCCGGAACGTACTTTTCTCGGCAATTTGTTATAATATTGAAATCTGAAGTACTTTGAGAACATTTGCATTTAGAACTATGTTGCTACTCAAATATTTGTTTGGTTTCCTTGTCTTTGCTCGCTGATCATGTTAGGGAATTTAAAAAAACTAATTCTCATGCATATGTAATTTTATTTGAAATCATTATCAATCAATCGAAGGTCCAGAAAATAGCTTATGCTAAAAGAAGGCGATATCAAAGTAGTAATTTAATTTTAAATGAATAGCATTTCAAAAATATATTACGAAAATTTTAAAGAAGGCAAATGTATTTATTGTATTGAAATCAATAAAATTCTAAAATTATTTCCATTGAATTGCTATTGTTCCAAAAAAGGCTAATTCTCATACAAATTTTTAATACGAAGTGAAATTTAAAATAACTGCATGAACTGCATGAAAATCAATCAACGTATTCAGGGCATTTTTAGAGTACTAATGCTTGGTTATCATAAAAATGTTGCCAACGTTGTGGAAAACACTGCCTTTTCAATTTCAAAGATGACTGCATTTCAAGGCGTTCTAAATTAATCGTTACGAATTTAAACCATTACAAAGTACGGTATAAGCATTTTTTCTTTGCGTAATAAGGAGATGAATCAAGATCCCAAAATGGGATTCATAATACGACTTATGCAGCACAAAAATATTAATTTTAAGTAATTTGTTCAGCATTTTCCCGACGGCGTCGTTTTAATATTATCTGGTGTTTCTACTTTATTGTTGGACCTTAATTATTTATCAGGAACCTGGAACGTTCAATTTGCTTTGAAATTCGAAGTTTACTTTTTGGTCACATATTCCCGAAAAAAGATTTATGTACAGAATAGAATTTACTGGCCCAGTATTTTAACGCGCAATTAAATATAGTAAAGTGAGATAAGGTCACATGTGCTTTCAAGCCCTTTGAACAGAGAACGACAGGGAGAATGCGATTCGTGAATGAGACAGGTAGACATTTCAAATTTTTTATTTGCATTGAAGTAAATAGTGTGAAATGTCTAGGCTATGTCGATAGCATAAAAGCCGTGCATTCAGTTGATTGCACTGCAGTCTCTTTCTATTCATCCTTATAGCTTTCATATTGTTTCGTTCGGAATTCTCGTGCAGGAAATATGGATAAATAAGTCCTACACAGACCAATACTGTGAAAAAGAAATGGTTCAAACTACTCAGTATATTCAGATATGGACGACGACAAGTTAGCAGACACATTGTAGTTGCATCCCCCATCGAGAGTGGGTACTTTGGGAGACTTCTTTTCCTGGATATTTTTGGTCTTTAATCCGTTATTTTTTATGAAAGTTCGTACCAATACAACGAATGTGCAGCTGATACAAATCATGGTTCATTCGCCTGCGCAACGTTCCGTCTTCCATCTGCACGCCACCATAGATGGTACGGAACACTTTTCGTTCGAAAACTCCAAGCGCGTTGGTCCTCCACGAGCATAGTCCAGGTCTCGTGGCCGTAGAGGACCACCGATCTAATCAGCGTCCTCCGGAGTCCAAAGTAGGCACGATTTCCCGCCAAGATCCGTCTCTGAATTTCTCTGCTGTTATCATTGTCGTCGGTTACCAGTGAGCCCAAATACATGAATTCGTCGACCATCTCGATTTTTTTTTTTTTTTGAGTGACCCTCCGCTCTCCCCCACACCAAAAGGCTCAATGTTGAGCCTCCTGGTAATGGACACTCAATTATCAGCCATAGTTAACGCGAAAACTTACTAGATTTATAAAATATTACATTTAAGATGGCTGAGAATATTTTTATTTTAAATCAACATAAAGAGAGAGAATATTACTGACAAAACAAATAATGTGCTTCTAGTGGATACGGTATCCTTTTAAAGAAGCACAAGTACAGATAAGAAAAAAAAACAATGAATATAAAAAATTACTTAATTTTTACTATGAAATAGTTAAATTTAAATTAATAATTAAAAAGTTGTATGACGACATAAGACAATTTAAATTAATGGTTAGATGACAACATAAGACAATTCAAATTATTGGTTAGATGGCAACATAAGAAAATTTAAATTAATAGTTGAGCTATTTGGGTTTGTAAGTAACTTTTAATGTTAGATTTAAATGATAAACGGTTAGTTATGATCTGTAAATCTCTAGGTAGGTTGTTATATTTTGCAGGGCCTATGAAAGAAAATCGTTTCTGGCCAAAGTTTGAATACGTGCGAGGTCGTGAGAGATAATTAATTTGCCTGGTGTTGTACAGCCGAGGTATTACGTTTATGATTGAGTTGTGGATACTTGTTGGGTTGTGTAGCACATTGTGCATCAAAAGCAATGTCTGCTCTTCACACATGCCTTGAATAGGTAGGATTTTATGAGGAAAATCTGTGAATAACCTTACCGATGAAAACAGAAACGGTAAGTTATATATTATTTTAATACATCGGTTTTGTAAAATTTGCAGTTTTTTAAGTTTTGATTTACAGGCTCGACCCCATGCAATAATTAGATAGTTTAGCTGAGAGTGAATGTGAGCAAAGTAGAACATAAGCAAACCCTTTCGTGGAACGAAGCTACTAACACGTTTTAAAATGCCACACATAGACGAAATTTTTCTCGCAATTTCCTTGATATGTTTATCCCAAGACAAGGTACAATCTAGATGAACACCTAAATATTTAAATGATTCTACTTTCTCTATAACGTAATCGCCCATCACTAAAATTGGAACACTGGGAAGGATTTTTCTTGGGGATCGAAAGATCATATATTTAGTTTTTTGCAAGTTAAGTGAGAGTAGATTGTCGCAAAAATATTCCTGGAGAATTTGTAGATCATCATTCATGCTTGAAATAATCGATCTTGGGTTGACATTAGGATAAAATAAGGCTGTGTCATCAGCAAATAACCTTGGAGTTCCAGTAAGAGGAATTTTACCAATGTCGTTTATGTAAATGAGAAAGAGTAGAGGCCCAATATTACTCCCTTGGGGTACACCTGTGCTTATTTGTCTTAGCGAACTTATCTCTCCATCATATGACACAAATTCTGTTCTACTTTCCAAGTAGCTGCGGATAATGTCGTTTGCAACTCCTCCAATCCCATAAGATTCCAATTTTAGCAGCAAAATACCATGATTTAGAGTATCGAAAGCTTTTTTCAAATCTAAAAACAAGGCACCTACGCATCGCTTGGAATCCGTTTCCTCCAGTATTTTGTCGACAAGTTCAGTTATAGCTATTGTGGTACTACTCCCGTTTCGAAATCCATATTGCAAACTATAAAGTGTTCTGTTGCTGTCCAGGAATTGAACCATGCGATTTATCAATAATTTTTCTAGTATTTTATTGAAAACTGAGAGCGTTGATACCGGTCGATAGTTATCAGTTTTTGTTGAATCTCCAGATTTAAATATAGGAACAACTTTTGCTGTTTTAAGACAATCTGGGTAGGTACCTGTTTGAATCATTAGATTAAAAGAATCAGACAGAATACGAGCAAGTGACAGAGCGTTATTTTTAATTATTTTTGCTGGTATACGATCAGGCCCAGAACTTTTGTTTGTCTTCAACTCACTAATTAGTACTACAACCTCGTTTACAGATGATGGTTGTAAAAAAATTGAGTTTGCGATTGGTTCTATATGTCGCAGTGGATTTGATACCGTTGGAATGATATTTTCTGCTAGTTTTGAACCAACTGTTGCAAAGTGTTCGTTTAATGCTTCGCAGATCATCCTGCTATCATCTATGCGACCACCATTAATGTTCAAGGATAGTTTTGATTTGTTTTGTGATTTCCCAAGAATTGTGTTTATGTTTTTCCATAATTTTGAGTGTGATGTAGTATTTAACAGCTCTTCAAAATAACTTCTTTTTGCTTGCTTCTTGGCTAAATCGAGTTTTTTTGAAACATGTTTCAATAGTTCACCTAAGCGAATATTGGTTGGATCACGACGAGATTTTTTTAAATAATTATTTTTAATTTTTATTAGTGTCCACAAATCAAGGCTCATCCAAGGGCACTGCATACTTTTGAGGTTTACATATTTTTCAACTGTTTTGGTGCATTCTTCCAATAATGTGCTGTACTTGGATATTATATTTTGCAAACATGTGTTCACGTCAAGTACAGGTCCAATACTATCAATATATCTTTTGAAGTCGACCTCCAATTTATCATGGTTTATAATGTTTTTGGACAACTTCACCCGATTTGTTCCAAACTGCATGTTGAATTCTGACAAAATCATGGAATGATCACTTAAATCGCTATAAATAGTGTGATTGCATAGGCGATAAGCGTCCCCCATTTTACATAAAACATGGTCTAAAATATTTGAGCTAGATGGTCTCGTAACAAATATATTTGCACATATAAAACCATACGACTCTAAAAGGTATTTATATTTCAATACAACATTGTTATTCGACAGATTCACTGGTACATTCATATCTCCGAAAATTAAACAAGGATGATTGGTATTACTTTTATTGAGCCAGCTTTCCATACGATCATGAAACATATTAAAATCAAATGACGGTGGACGATACACACCATGAACATCTAAGGCTCCCTCGGACACAATAAGTTTAACATGAATATGATGAAATCCATCAATACATACATTTTCAATAATTTTATATTCGATAGTATCCCTAACATACATTGCTAAGCCACCAAATGAACTCTCTCTGCTCGAGAATATGCTGTTATAGCCCTTAATGTTATACAGCGAAGTATTTCCGGTTTTAATCCATGTTTCCCCGACGATAATAATATCAATCGGAACCAGGAAATGGTCAACTGATATTAGAACATCATGAAACTTATGTAAATCATTTATTCCCCGTACATTCCACTGTAACACACGCAATTGTTTCGGACATACCCTCCCACAAGACCTATTAAAATCATCGATATGATTATGAAGATAATTTAACGTTTGATCCATTTATTACAAAAAAAACAAAGCACAACATAAGTTTACAAATTAGTTATACAAACATGAAACATTAGTTCAAATCATTTTTCTTCCGCTTCGGCGATGGTGTTTGTTTGGAAGACACAGCATACTGACTAATCAATTTTTTTAAATCATCTCTAGTTCTAATCAGATCTGGCTTAGCATTTTCGTCTTTTTTTACAAGTATGCCACCCCCTCTTCCAGGCCACACAAACTTGATTTTGAGCGGTTCTTGATATTCACGCATTTTTCGCAGTAGTTCTAACGATAATGGGGTTAATTCATCCCTAATTGTTACATTCGTTGCCTTACCATTAACCAGAAAAGATTGATCAACGTGGGTTGAAGTTATCATTCCTAGCTCTTTTCTACGTGAGAGAACAATTTCCTTGATATTATTGTCTTTAAATGCAATTTGAATGGGAATCGTCACGTTTGCTTTGTTACTAGCATACAATCGTGTCGCTGAGACGATAGAATTTGGTGGCAAAGTGATGCCGATATGAGCAAAAGTTTTATCGACTAATTTAAATGTATTTTCATTCGCTACATATGGGAGCCCCAACAAAACTGCGTTTTTAGACACTGTCTTACGATCCGACTTATCTACATTAGCCTCCAGTTGATGAACAAATTTGGTTAGCTCAGTGTGCGATGTAGATAGATCCGAAATTTGCTGTTTTAGATTTTCGTTTTCGATTTTAAGGTTATTAAAGTCTGACGCGATATCATCGAACTTCGCTGAAAGAAATTCCTGCGATTTTTCGATTGCAGCAGTAACTGAACGAACCTCTGACTTCACGTGAGTCATTTGGTCTGCAACAACACTGGCAACAGTTTCTTTTAACTCAGAAGCAAACATACTGATCATAGACGATCTGCTGTTCTGCATCTCTACGATTCGCTTGTATATCTCAGAACAATTTGTGGTACAGAAATACATGTTTGCTCTCACTCGGCTAATAGCACCACCGATAATATTTCTGCACTTGAAATGAGCTGTAGAGAAACAATACATGCAAGATATTATTTTATTTGTATCTGGTTCTTGCTTCTTGCATACGACACAGCAAACGGTATCATCCATCACAGCTGTTAGAACAAAAACGATAGCAGAAAAGAAATAAATACTTAAATCGATCACAAACGGTAGGACATGCGGGATATACTATGGGGGATGCAGAATAATAAGTTTAGTTTAGTGAATTGATCCAACTCGAAACGGTTAGAAATCGTTTTGTCTGCCTATTGGGAAGTATGCTAACAAACTGCTCTATGATCACTCCGACTTGAATCCCACGGCACTACTCGCGCTAAGCCAAAAAAATCCGCTAATATTCTGTTTTACCGAATCAGTTGCTTCTCCGACCACAGCCACCTCTGTATATATGACAGTTATCTGAGCATAACCGCATATAGTGAAACTGGCCCTTGCCTTCCACAACTAAACCACAAGTGTGTGAACAGTGACGTACTAGATAATAGATATTTTGAATCTGTTATTCGTTCGGTTTATTCCAAATCAGTAGTTTTTCTGACCACAGCCACCTCTGTATGTATGCAAGCTATCTGAGCATAGCCGCATACAGTGAAACTGGCCCTTGCCTTCCACTATCGAACCACAAGTATGTGTAAAAAGGGATTGTTTATAGCCTGAGAGCTTTCAGCCACAGAACCAATGAAAGAAAGCAAATCACCACACAGCAGCAGCAACAACAACAGAAGCGCCAAACAGGCGAAAGCACTATCACAACAACTACAATTAAACTATCATCACTCGCTCGATAGGAATTATTCACCAAACTAAATGCTTTATTCCTTGGGTAATTTTCATGATTTACCGTATAATTTGATAACGACACGGGACTAATACCTTTTAGTCACACAAATAACCAACGCTATAAAAGAAAAAGTATAGAATACAACGATTTTAGTACTTTTAAAGTGGAGCTGATAGACACTAGACAATAAACCGCCACAACCAGTGTTGCCAGTTGCCTCTTTACTTTCGATTTCGTCACCGTCAATCCGAACTCGGGTGGGAGGTTCACATTGTCGTCTCTAGAATCTCTTCCTCTCATGTATTTTGTCTTCGAAAGGTTGATGGCAAGTCCAATCCTGCTGGCTTCAGCTTTCAGTCTTTGAGCATATATTTCATTCAAAATTCAATAGAGATACGAATAGTTTAATTATCGCACGTGGAATGTCTCTTTTGAAAATTTTCATCGTCAAACTTTCATATTACTCAGTTAAGCTAAATATTTTTTCTGATATAGCCATGAATTTCCTTAATTATAGTGTAGATACAGGCTTTGAATACAATTGAATTAAAACTGAGTTGATGTAGCAGCAGACAAAAAATAGTTTTGTTTTCTCAAACCTTCGCAATTACAATTAATAAATATTTCAGATTGGCAGAAGATCTTATCACACAACTTAGAAATGGATACAGAAATAGCTAGATAGATGCTATAGAAGAGAGAGAGAGAGAGAGAGAGAGAGAGAGAGAGAGAGAGAGAGAGAGAGAGAGAGAGAGAGATGGGGGGGGGGCGTGTGAGGAATGGCAAATGATGGTTAATGCAGTGACATTATTTCAATAGGTATATTATTATGACATATTGATTTCTTTCATTCTTATCATAATTAATGTAAGTAGTAATTTTTGCGCCATAGCCAGTATAACCTAAATCTTGCAAAAGAGCTAAATTTTCGCTAGATTTTTGGGCTATAAACATACAGTTGTGTTGCGGCAGAGCGCAATCTGTTCACATACCCTCGCCACTGTATTATTACCAGTAACAAAAGTCCCAAATAAATTCACGACAGTCTAGTTCAGTCACCGCCGGCGGTGGTCGATCGATCGTACTTTGTGTTTTTATACCTTATCACAGTCCGTCTTTTGTTTCGCTGTTTGTGCCTTGTTCGCTTCGTCTGTTTATTGGAAGGCAGGAAACGGGTCCTACCACTGAGAATGATCATCTGGTGCCGTGACCAGGATACCTTTGTGCCACAACAACCTGCCAACCGATAGTTTGATATTTCGATAGTGGGAATTCATGTAAGGAGAATCGGCTACGGACTTACTCTATGTCACTTCAGCTATGCCGGTGTGAGCGGGTATGCAGCTGTATAGCAAAATCAACCCCCTGCGGTGCTATATCAGTGTGGGCGTACTTGCGGCCGCTTAGTAGAATGCATTTTCCACCGAAATCTACTCCCAGTTGCGCGGATCGCAACGTCTCCGAATGCGTTCATCAATCAGCAAGTGATCCGTAGCAGTAAGTCTCGAAACGCCAGCATGTCGCCATTACAAAATACCACCAACAATCCAAACAGCGATGGAGGAATCTAGTATGGATTGCAAGTCATTCGTGAAGTTATAAGTTTGTGTTTTTATACCTTATCACAGTCCGTCTTTTGTTTCGCTGTTTGTGCCTTGTTCGCTTCGTCCGTTTATTGGAAGGCAGGAAACGGGTCCTACCACTGAGAACGATCAAGTTGCTTTCGGTGACGCCACGAGTATAATTATATGAGAAATCTTTTATCTCACTACTAGGTGAATTACTTTTTGATCTGTGTATTTATATACCATCCAACATTTACCTCATGATTGAACGCAATGCCTAATTCAAGGGATAAATACTAGAACTCACTGTTTCTTTATCAACACATTATTTTGTCCTTGAAGTGAACTTGTATATTGATTTTTTGAGAAACAGTTCATTTATTATAAAGGAAATTCACAAAATGTTCTCAACATCGAGCTCCTTGAATCACGTAGAAGTGTTTTTATACCCCGATATTCAAAATCGGTTTAGTTTTGCCCCTAAAACACCAGTAAAGCAATACTCTGTATGAAACAATCTCATTTTTAGTTAGTGGAAATTGGTAAGCGAGGACTAAAAATACAAAATGTTTAATATCTTCGCCGCTCGTGCACGGATTTAGACAATTTATAGCTTGTTAGAAAGGTATTTTAACAAGCTTTCTATTTATGTGCAGTATTGTGGGACAGTATTGTATTGTTCGAAAGTAATTTGCAAAAAACCTGTTGTATTTTGACAAAATCGCCTATATCTCAGAAAGTAAACAACATATCGAAAATCAAAAATAATAGTGTCAAATGGCAACGTTGGGCCTTTCATTTGAAACTAATTTCATTAAGATCGGTTCAGCCATTGCTGAGATAATTACATGACATTTTGTACATACATACATACACACATCCACACACACACACATACAGACATTGTCTCAATTTGTCGAGATGAGTCGATTGGTATATAAGACTCGGCCCTCCGGGACTCGGAAAAAGTTTTCAAAGTTTGAGCGAATCCTATACATTTCTTTTGTAAGAAATGTAAAACGCGTTTGAAGTGTTTAGTCCGCTTGGAGTTTACCTAAAAACGATAGGACAGAATTGATAATATATACAATTAGGTATTCTGTTCGCCATCCATTTTCTGTAATATCATTTTATTTCATTAACAAAATTTTCATATCTTAAAAATTCTACAGTGGTGTATCATGCTTTTCACCGAAGATTACCACGCGACGGAATCGATTCAAAATAGTAAAAGAATTGAAAATATACCATTTTAACTAAATCCGCAAAATTTGGTACAAATATCAGGCAAAATATAGGGCCTGTTAGTCAGGAATTAGACGGTCATGAATTTATTCACCCCTTCACTACCAGCGGTGGGAAAATTGGAAGGTATTTGTTATTATTGTGGTACCCATTTAATTCATTGATATCTTCTTCTTCTTGGTTCAAAACCAAAAGCCGTCCGTAAGCTGTTCATATAATGATTAATTAAAATAATTTTTCCTAACATCGCGGAATCGAAAAGATTAAATCTTTAAAATGACAGTTTTGCAAGCTTATCGCTATCTTGTTTTTTTTACCGCAATAACCACTCGATCAAAAAAAAAAATTAAAAATATTTTCAAACAACTTTTCATGTTCTAAAGTAGGTAAAATCTCCTAGAACACAATTAGCTGCATAGCAGTTCTTTTAAAAATAAGTTTGGTCGGTGAGGTACGAGTTTTTTTTATTTTCCGGGAAATGGTATTCCGCGAAATGGTGTTTCCGGGAAATGATACATTCCGGGAAATAGTTTTCTGGGAAATGATATATTCTGGAAAATGGTTTTCCGGGAAATGGTACATTCCGGGATATGGTACATTCCGGGAAATAGTTTTCCGGGAAATGGAATTCCGGGGAATGGTATTCGGGGAAATGACGTACAACCGATACAATCGATTGAGATCATCTATGAGATCTAATACACGAATATGGGTTTCTAGCTAAACCGACATATTTGATCAAATCGACTATGGATCGAGTGATGTGTTACGTCCGAGTATCGGGGACACTATCAAGTTCTTTTGAAACTCAGAAATGACTACGGCAAAGTTATGGAGCCTCTTATCTAATGTTTAATATCTTCTGGAAAAAATGCGGCAATAAATTGTAAAAAACATTACACCTTATGCTCATATGCTCGGTTCTAAACCAGGAGGCGTGATATAGGATCATGTCAATTATTATTTCAACACTCTAATAACCAGACCTCGAAAGCGAAATTTCCAACTCGTTACATCTTAGCAGTTTAGAAAATATTAGGAATTTGAATCTATCGTGAATAATCATGAATGATATAACCTTAAATTATTTGTATGTGAGCAAAACATTTCTAGAAGACCGTTGATAGTTTCCCATGTAAAGAACAAAAATATCTTCACAATACAATACAGAAAATTTATCTTCACTGGATTTATGAACTTAGTATATATATATATATATATATATATATATATATATATATATATATATATATATATATATATATATATATATATATATATATATATATATATATATATATATATATATATATATATATATATATATATATATATATATATATATATATATATATATGTTAGACATTTCTAGACTATTGCTGATAGTTTTAACTCAATGAGCTATTATATCTTCATATATAGTTCAGAAAATTTTCTTATTTTCAATTCAGATTTGTTATTCGGCCGAGTCTCATATACCAATCGACTGTGTGTGTTTTTTTGATTTTGTTTTTAGAGGATACCAAAAAACTTCCAAAAAAGCCATGAGGCTGCAATAAAAAAAATATACACAACTCTAACGTCTCAGGGAACTGGTTTGTGTAGCAACCCGAATCGCCAAAAACCACTACTCTTGCCCAAAACCTGAGTCCTCCACGGCACTACTTTACGGTATTACTTCGGGGAGGGGTTGTTTATGAGCATAACACCCGCTCTAATTCCACTACTTAGCAGTTAGTTCCTTCAGTAGGGTTACAGCACTACTCCTCGACGGTGATGTGTTCTTCACGATCAACACAGACTGGCAATTTCTGCATGGTAGTCAGAAAGTTAGCAGTGGGTCGAAACTTTATGCTCTTCCCCTACGAAGACAATCTAGGCGACAAACTTCAGAGTGTCTAATTTACCTAGCCCTTCCCTTGTGCCATTCTGCACCGAAACTTTCTTCTCGTACCATTCAGCACCACTTACTCGTTCAGCTCCGGACTTGTTCGCAAACTACTCGGTCCAGTCCCCAGAGATGGATCTGGCCTACTCCGAAGGAGAATTCCTAGGCGAGATTCTCCCGATACCGAGCGGTAGATTTCTCCCGATGATGATGTTCGTTTCCGTGAACCAATTAGCTCCCCGCTTTGTTCCGATCTACTCGATGTAGCCCCTGCAATGGACCTAGCCTACTCTACAGACCAGCCAGTAGGTGCTGAGGTCCATCCAGCGATTCCGGGTGGAGCGCAGGTTCCAGTTCACTGGCTCCCCAATGATCCATTGCTAGCTATTCGACGCGGTCTGATCCCCGGCTGTGCATCTCCCCTACTTACGAGCTATCCGGTAGGTTGTTAAGGTCGGTCCGGCGATTCTGGTTAAGTCTGACGTCCGGATTACTGGCGCCCAGATGACTAGAACCCGGTTCTACGTTGCGTACTACTCAACTGGTCCCCGGCGGGGGACCTAATCTACACCAACGGAGAGTTCCCCGGCGGCGGAATATCTCTCGAATCCCAATTTGTGGTTTCTAGTCAAGGGCGCTACTTTGTTGGTCCATTCGCCACTTCCTCTGCATCTCGGAGAGTATACTCGTAATCACTCTGTGGACAGCGTCCCAGGTATGCTCGTCGTGGCTCATCTCTTCGACGATACTGTCAACTATCACACCCTACGAAAACTTCTCGAACCTAGACCACGTGTTCCGGTGTCTCTGCACGTTTACACACTCCGGGCAAAGGAGTGACGAAGCATGTCCAAACCGGTGCAAGTACTTCTGGAAGAATCCGTGTCCGTACAAAATCTGCATCAAATGTAAGTTCACATCTCCATGCTTCCTATGCACCCAAGCTGTCACATTTGGGATTAGTCCTCAGCCATAGTGATGCATTTTCGGGATCATGCCTGCGATAACGCATACTATCTCCGACGATATTGTTCTGTAACCACTCGCGACTCGTACGGGCATCAGCCGGAATGTACTGTACAGCTTTTCACGGCTCCGTTTGGTTTGCAGCGCAGAACCCCAGGGAACCCCATATCGAAGTATCGATGACGAAACGGTAGATAGCAGACGTCCCGTGCTGCTTTCGGACAGCCAACGTTTGGCATGATTCTCGCTATTGCTTTTGTTGCCCTCGCCGAATTTTCGCAAGCGTAGTCGACGTGGTTGTAGAAACTCAACCAGTCGACGGTTATCACTCAAAATTGTTCCCTCCAACGTCGATCTGAATCCGCTGAATCGCTTTGACTTTGCTGACCAACAACTTGTGGTGAGTTATTTGCAGCTTGACTCCGTTCATCCAGCTCTCGACCGCGTCTATTGTCTCCGTCACCGAAAACTCCACTTCTTCAAGTGTCTCACCAAGCACCTCTAGTTACATGTCGTCCGCGAAACCCACGCAAAAAAAATATTTTGTAATTTTAAGTTTATTTTCATGCACATATTTGGAGCATGAATATAAATGTAAAATAAAGTTCCACTACAAATCCACACGACTTGTAGTGCTTTCTTCAACGAATTTTATTATAATGCTACACGTGGATTGAAAATTACAGTTTCTTCAAACGGAAAAACCAATGCACTTCAATGTATTTTTTACACGCTTATTGCTGTAAAATGAATGACATGTAATATTACACGAACGAAAGTGTAAAATTTTATGCTTCTTGATGCTTTAATTGAGAGCATTGATTTTAACGTAATTTTCAATCAAAGTTTTGATTCAATCTTTGCATGTTTACATTCGTATTGATTTACATGTCGTTTAAATTTCATTATTTTTTGTGTGCACGATTATCACTTTCCTGGGCAGCCGCAGAGTTATGACCCCATCGTATATCCCGTTCCAAAGAGTTGGACCAAGAATGGAGCCTTGAGGAATGCACACTGTGACTGGCATTGACTTCTACCCTTCGCTCGTCTCGCACAGCAGCACTCTGCTCTAGAAGTAGTTCTTCAGGGTCTGGTATAGATAGTTGGGAACCCTCATTCTGTGCAGCACTGCAGCAATGGCTGTCCACTTGGCGCTGTTAAATGCATTCTTAACATCTATCATGATCACAGCCCAGTATCCATATCCTCTTCACTTCTGTTTAGATCCCTTCTCAGCACTCTTAAACATTGTTAGAATTGCATCCACTGTTGACGCTTCTTGCGCAATCCGTCCGCGCTCTCCCTCCGTGCATTTCATCAACCTGTTAAGGATGATTCTTTCCAGGAATTTTCCGAGTGTATCCAGCAGACATAAGAGGCCGGATCGTCCGGTGGCTGCAGTACCAGCTTCTATACCTTCCAATTTTCCGGGAACCTTTATTTAAACACTTCTGCAGCACCATCCTGAACACGTCCGGATATACCAGGATCGCAGCCTTCAGCGCCTCGTTTGGTGTTCTATTCGGACCGGGGGCTTTCTTTGATTTCAGACACTTCGATGCTTTGTCGAGCTCATCGTTACTTACCGATCGTCCGTGTGTGCTCCTTCTTCTTCGCCGTATGGTGTTGGTGGCCAGATAGTTGCATCGTGCTTCGGGAAAAGACCCTCGATAATTATATTCAGCTTACTCGGGCACATTTTGGCTGGCGTCGTCAAACCCTTCATTTTCGCCATCACGACTAGGTACGCGTCGCCCCAGGGATAAGCGTCTACTTCTCGTCACAGCTCTTTGGGGCAATCTGATTTTTTAAGTCTCACAAGTTACTCTCCAAGCCCCTGGTGTTGAAGTAACCACCAATGACTACCGGCTTTCGACCGATCAACTACTTGGTTAACTGCTCCAGCATTAGGCTGAACTGCTTTACCGTCAACCTTGGAGGAGCGTAATAGCTACACACGAAGACGCCGTTGATATTGGCGATCACGAAGTACTCATATGAGCGTTCTACAACTTCTTGAATGGGGAATCTGCCCATAAGCATTACCACAGCCGTTCAATCGATATGTGAGTTCCCAAAATCGGTATTCCAGCGGGAGAACGCCCTCCAGCACTACGAGACTCATCGTATTGGTCGAGTGCGCAACCCAAGGCAATGCGCAAGTAACGATACTGGATTCTCTCCAGTTTGATGAAGTGTATGTTCGAGGGTACTTTTTAAGGTTTTTTACCCCCCCCCCCCCCCGCCTAAAAGGACGACCGATTGCCTTGCGATGGCTTCAGTTTTCTTGGATATTAAGGGGGCTTTTGACTCAGTTTCTTTCTGAGAAGCTGCACCTTTTACCGATTTTAAATAACTTTTTGCTAAACCTATTGTCTGAAAAGCACATGCATGTCTAAGTTTCCTGTTCAACAATTTTTACGTAAATGACATTGACCATTGTCAATTCATGCACGCAAGGGCAACTTGCAGACGACGCGCAGTGTCGCCAGCCGGACAAAACCTCTAAAATTTATTTTGGATTTTTCATGATTTAACATTTTCTTTGTTTGTAAAGAGGTTTAATGAAGTTTTCTCAAAATATTAGGTCTTGAAGACGAAAGATAGATTTTTTACAGAACTTCAAAGGTGAAATAGATGATCAATTCTATAAAAAATGTATTCAAACCTATGTTATTCAAATGAATATATCTTTTTAGTTAAGATTCCGATTAGGGTCGAACCGGTTTCATTTGAAAGGTTATTCGCTGAACTTATAACTTTCCATTTGGTCGATACAAGCTTTTTTTCTCACACAGACATGAAGCACGAATAATAAATCGTGCATTAAATTAAAATTACAATGTTCAAAGTGGCTGTACTTTATTTTGAATCAGTTCGGAAAGATCACTTGTAGTTAATGATACTTGAAAATTGGTGTACGTTCCAAAAATGAATCTGCTGTTTTGCCCCTTTTTGCCCCGAGGTATGAAAAAATGTGATTTTTCATTATATGTCTGAAGGAGACGCATGATTGTGTTTGATTCCCGAAGGTACGAAATATAATTTATGAATGTCTAGCAGCATTATCAACAAATGAAAAATGTGTATTCTGCTAAAAATTCACTACACCAATTTTTTTGAAAATATATTTTCATATATTGTGCACCTCCATATTCGTTAATGTTGAATTTTCGAACCACCCTAAGTACCAAAATTTTGAGGTAAAAATAAAAATAAAATGAATTCAGTGCGACAAAATTACCCCAATGTGAAGTTTTCATCAAATTCGGGCCACTTTTGAGGGTTTGTCCGGCTTTGGATGGAAGATGATCACTGTGCGACGGGGTGGTCTCTGTTACAGCGCCCAAGGCTACCGATTTGGGGGTGTTTCTGTTTCCGCTCTGCTTCGAACATACACTTCATCAAACTGGAGAGAATCCAGTATCGTTGCTTGCGCATTGCCTTGGGTTGCATGCACTCGATCGATACGATGAGTCTCGTAGTGCTGGAGGGCGTTATCCCACTGGAAAATCGATTTTGAAAACCCTCATATCGATTGCTCATCCGATGCGACATTCTGAACTCGTTGGTGCTTGGAAACTTCGAGAGGCTCGTCGAGCTTAATTCTCAAACCCGATTTATGTCCTTGTACTTCGACTACATGGCATAGCGCATCAATCCTTCTTCGTATAATCCCAACCGTGTCCGTCTCAAAAATATTTCTGATTCTACTGTATTCTTCGACACATCCACGAGGAATCGTGGACCATATACGCCCGTAAGTGATCCCCATATACGCCCGTAAGTGATCCCAATATATTTTATAATAAATTCCGAGAAGTCGACGACTCAATGATCCCGCTTCAGTTTACGTCGCAGAGTTAGCTACAATTCAGTACACCCTTGGGATCAGCGACACTCTGCCCACAGCTCACTACTTCATCATTTCGGAAAGCCTCAGCTCTATCGCGGCTCTTCGTGCGATGAAGCCCAAAAAGCAATTCTCGTATTTTCTAGGGAAGATACGGGAGTCCTTGTATACGTTATCTAAAAAATTTTACCAGATTATCTTTGTTTGGGTCCCATCTCATTGTTCTATCCCGGACAATAGAAAGGCCGACTCTTTAGTAAAGGGGGAGCATTAGATGGATACATATACGAAAGACCAATCTGCTTCAACGATTTTTTTAGTATTTGTCATCAAAGGACACTCAACAGTCCGCAAACCTGCAATGGAGCAATGGTGAACTTAGACGGTGGCTACATTTTATTATCCCAAAGGTATCAACGAAGTCTTGGTTCAGGGGGATTGATGTGGATCGGGATTTCATTCGTGTTATGTCCCGGCTTATGTCCAACCACTACACCTTGGATGCGCATTTGCGGCGTATTGGGCTTGCGGAGTAGTCTGTGGCTTGTGACGAGGGCTATCACGACATCGAGCACGTTGTCTGGGTATGGGCCGGGTATTATAACGCCAGGTCTCAGTTAAAAGATTTCCTTCGGGCCCTAGGTAGACCACCCAATGTTCCAGTTCGGGATATGCTGGCAAATCGCGATCTTCCCTTTATGTCCCTTATTTATATTTTCATAAAAACGATAAATATGCCAATTTAGCTCCTCTTTTTTTAATTTCTCGTTTTTAGAATTTCCCTGTCCTGCCTTGTGGAGCCGATCAGCATCAAAAAGCCATTAAGTGACCGCCGTCACCTTTACCACGCAATTTGAGGCGAAAGCGACCCGATTTCGCAGGTCTGATGAATCCCACTCATCAACCCGGGTCTTGACGTCTGACATGTCGCTGATCTCCTGTTTGCCTGAAAGTGGCAAGTTTGGTCTTCTCACCTGTCAACATTTCCGCCTATTCTCTTCTGTCCCAGATATAACTGCTGCAACACCGTTGTTGGAAATAATCCAAATTTGCATTCTGTATTCCTAGTTTTAAGATAGTTGTATTTTTGTCATAAAAATATTCTTTCGCACCTTGTATATCGAACTGCATTCCTAGTTTTAAGATAGCTGTTCAATTTCTCTTAAAAACTTATTCCCCTTTCAAACTGTATTCTTAATTTAAAAATAGCTGTAAAATTTTTCGTAAAAAAACTTATGTACCCCCTTTTGTATATTAAACTCGATTCCTAGTTTTATGATAGTTGCAAAAAAATTTCTGAAAGCCTATTGTATCCTACTTTTGTATATAGCATTGCATTTCTAGCTTTAAGATTGCTGTAAAAAAATCCCCTTGTTGTAAAAAATATTTCAAATTTGTAACCTTCTAGTTTTAAGATATCAAAAATATAAAAAAAATGAATTTGGCACCGCTAAGCTAACGCATTTGTGCCTATCAAATAAACGAACTGAATAAAAAAAACTGTTTTAATCCACCTAGTGGTGCTATTGTGTCTTTCTCACTTGTTCAAACTACGATTCCATGGCTGATTATGTTCAATACAATGATGGAAATATATATTACATATTCAGTACGATTTGCTTATACATACAGCCAAGATCTTGAGATACTATGTATCGACACTGAAACATCGCTTGAAACTAGCGGCGGATCAAGGAGGAAGATCCGGGGGGTCTGGATCCTGCCGAAAATTTTCAACTTGTTAAGAAATTTTAAACTAGTTTTAATTTTAAAGTAGCAAACCCTCATTGCATACTCCTACCTAAGCCTAAATAGATCAAAAAATTTAGACCGGGATTAGGTTGACGATTTTTATAGTGTTTGCATAACATTTCTATATGAGGCAAAAACAGTTATTGAATTTTGTTATTGAAACTTACGTTGTTTCGTTTGTTTCCTAAATCTAGAAACTGGTTTCTTAAAAAAATTGGCACAAAGGAGAAGTGCGGACTGTCCAAGATGCAGCTCGGATGGCGCCAAGGAGCATCGACAGTGGATGTAATTCGGTATCTAAATAGAAGAGAAGAGGAGATTGCTGTAGTCACGATAGATGTTAAGAATGCATTTACCAGCGCCAGCTGGGAAGCCATCGCTGCAGCGCTACACAGAATGAGGGTTTCCAACTCTCTACGCCAGATCCTGAAGTGTTACTTCTAGAGCAGAGAGCTGCTATAAGACTAGCGAAGTGCAGAAGTCAATGCGAGTCACTGCGGGCGTTCCTCAAGGCTCCATTATTGGTCCAACTCTTTGGAACGGGATGTACGATGGGGTCATAACTCTGCGGCTGTCCAGGAAAGTGAAAATCTTGGATTTCGCGGACGACATGTAACTAACGGTGATGGGTGAGACACTTGAAGAAGTGAAGTTGTCGGTGACGGAGACAATAGACGTGATCGAGAGCTGGATGAACGGGATCAAGCTGCAAATACCTCACCACAAGTTGTTAGTCAGCAACTGCTAAGCGGTACAGCGGATTCAGATGACCGTTGAGGGCACGTGATTGCATCGAATCGTGCACTGCACTGTGGTCCCAAAGAGCAAAAAAGGGTTTTTTTTGATTGCATCAAATCTGTTGAATTTAGCAATGTGGTGTCTTCGAGAAAAAACTCCCCTTCTTTATGTCTTATCGGACTGATGATTAATCCCACTAGTAGTAAGTTTCGAAATTTATTTTCTGCAATAATTCAGATAGACAAACACTTACTTCAGTAAACTAGTGGAGAAACTCATTGCAAACATTTTACCGGAAGACTTAAACTCTCTAGCTTTTATACTTTTTAAATATAAGGGATTATTTGTGAAAGGCCCCTTAAAAGCAGTTTTTTCATCATAAGTTTTCTTCTAGAATTTTCTCCACTATATGAATGTTCTAGAGCATTGTTTAGACTAACGTTTCTTGATTGAAAATAGCTCTTTTTCCAACACCGACTTTTCCAACTTTTAAACGGACAAACTTTTCGGTAAACAAATTAAAGTGCAAGAAAAGCACAACCAATGCTGGGAAAACCAGATCTCCCCAAGACGGCCCTCTATGGAAATAATCGAGTTGAAGTTTATCTCATTCCGTCATCAAATGCATGTTCCCCTATTTACCATTTTGTTGCAGTTGCGCCATTGTTATGAAGTATGCGCAACGGAATTGTCAGTTTCTAATGTCAGACGTATGTATTAATTTGTTAAACAACTATGAATTTCGATTTACTTAGGACGTGCCAACAAAAGAAAGAAAGGCTAATTATTGCGACTTTAACCCTTCATTTCAGAACTAATAGTAATATATAGTAATGTAATTGATGACGGAATGAGACTAACTTCAACTCGAGTATTTCCATAGAGGGCCGCCTTGGGGTGATCTGGTTTTTCCAGCATTGGTTGTGCTTTTCTTGCACTTTAATTTGTTTATCGAGTGGTTTGCTCGTTGTTGCCCGCTTAAAAGTTATACGCATTGGAAAAAGAGCTTTTTTCAATCAAGAAACGTGTATATCTCCACGATTACTAGCGATATCAAGTTTCCGTCTTTGGCAAAGTAATGCAGTTTAACAGTCTAAACAATATTCTAGAACATTTATATAGTGGAAAAAATCTACAAGAAAACTTATTGTTTAAAAACTACTTTTAAAGGGCTTTTCACAAATAATGTCCTATATCTCAAAAAGCATAAAAGCTAGAGAGTCTTCAGGAAAAATGTTTGCAATGAGTGTCTCCACTAGTTTGCTGAAGTAAGTGTTTATCTATCTGAATTATTGAAGAAAATAAATTTCGTAACTCACTACTAGGGGGATTAATCATCAATTCGATAAGACATAAAGAAGGGGAGCTCCATTCCAAGAAACTTTCTCATTACTATAGTCAACAGTTTTGATGCAATCTAAAAGCCCCTTTTTTGCTTTTTGGACCACTGTGCCCTCTGGCAATTTGGTGTGATAACCGTCAACTGGTTGAGTTTCAACAACCACGTCGACTACGCTTGCGAAAATTCGGCGAGGGCAACAAAAGCAATAGCGAGAATCATGCCAAACGTTGGCTGTCCGAAAGCAGCACGGGACGACTGCTATCTACCGTTTCGTCATCGATACTTCGATATGGGGTTCCCTGGGGTGCTGCGCTGCAAACCAAACGGAGCCGTGAAAAGCTGTACAGTACATTCCGGCTGATGCCCGTACGAGTCGCGAGTGGTTACAGAACAATATCGTCGGAGATAGTATGCGTTATCGCAGGCATGATCCCGAAAATGCATCACTATGGCTGAGGACTAATCCCAAATGTGACAGCTTGGGTGCATAGGAAGCATGGAGATGTGAACTTACATTTGATGCAGATTTTGTACGGACACGGATGCTTCCGGAAGTACTTGCACCGGTTTGGACATGCTTCGTCACTCCTTTGCCCGGAGTGTGTAAACGTGCAGAGACACCGGAACACGTGGTCTAGGTTCGAAGAAGTTTTCGTAGGGTGTGATAGTTGACAGTATCGTCGAAGAGATGAGCCACGACAAGCATACCTGGGACGCTGTCCACAGAGTGATTACGAGTATACTCTCCGAGATGCAGAGGAAGTGGCGAATGGACCAACAAAGTAGCGCCCTTGACTAGAAACCACAAATTGGGATTCGAGAGATATTCCGCCGCCGGGGAACTCTCCGTTGGTGTAGATTAGGTCCCCCGCCGGGGACCAGTTGAGTAGTACGCAACGTAGAACCGGGTTCTAGTCATCTGGGCGCCAGTAATCCGGACGTCAGACTTAACCAGAATCGCCGGACCGACCTTAACACCCTACCGGATAGCTCGTGAGTAGGGTAGATGCACAGCCGGGGATCAGACCGCGTCGAATAGCTAGCAATGGATCATTGGGGAGCCAGTGAACTGGAACCTGCGCTCCACCCGGAATCGCTGGATGGACCTCAGCACCTACTGGCTGGTCTGTAGAGTAGGCTAGGTCCATTGCCGGGGCTACATCGAGTAGATCGGAACAAAGCGGGGAGCTAATTGGTTCACGGAAACGAACATCATCATCGGGAGAAATCTACCGCTCGGTATCGGGAGAATCTCGCCTAGGAATTCTCCTTCGGAGTAGGCCAGATCCATCTCTGGGGACTGGACCGAGTAGTTTGCGAACAAGTCCGGAGCTGAACGAGTAAGTGGTGCTGAATGGTACGAGAAGAAAGTTTCGGTGCAGAATGGCACAAGGGAAGGGCTAGGTAAATTAGACACTCTGAAGTTTGTCGCCTAGATTGTCTTCGTAGGGGAAGTTTCGACCCACTGCTAACTTTCTGACTACCATGCAGAAATTGCCAGTCTGTGTTGATCGTGAAGAACACATCACCGTCGAGGAGTAGTGCTGTAACCCTACTGAAGGAACTAACTGCTAAGTAGTGGAATTAGAGCGGGTGTTATGCTCATAAACAACCCCTCCCCGAAGTAATACCGTAAGGTAGTGCCGGGGAGGACTCAGGTTTTGGGCAAGAGTAGTGGTTTTTGGCGATTCGGGTTGCTACACAAACCAGTTCCCTGAGACGTTAGAGTTGTGTATATTTTTTTTATTGCAGCCTCATGGCTTTTTTGGAAGTTATTTGGTATCCTCTAAAAACAAAATCAAAAAAACACACACAGTCGATTGGTATATGAGACTCGGCCGAATAACAAATCTGAATTGAAAATAAGAAAATTTTCTGAACTATATATGAAGATATAATAGCTCATTGAGTTAAAACTATCAGCAATAGTCTAGAAATGTCTAACTCATATATATACTAATTTCATAATAAATCCAGTGAAGATAAATTTTCTGTATTGTATTGTGAAGATATTTTTGTTCCTTACATGGGAAACTATCAACGGTCTTCTAGAAATGTTTTGCTCACATACAAATAATTTAAGGTTATATCATTCATGATTATTCACGATAGATTCAAATTCCTAATATTTTCTAAACTGCTAAGATGTAACGAGTTGGAAATTTCGCTTTCGAGGTCTGGTTATTAGAGTGTTGAAATAATGATTGACATGATCCTATATCACGCCTCCTGGTTTAGAACCGAGCATATGAGCATAAAGTGTAATGTTTTTTACAATTTATTGCCGCATTTTTTCCAGAAGATATTAAACATTAGATAAGGGGCTCCATAACTTTGCCGTAGTCATTTCTGAGTTTCAAAAGAACTTGATAGTGTCCCCGATACTCGGACGTAACACATCACTCGATCCATAGTCGATTTGATCAAATATGTCGGTTTAGCTAGAAACCCATATTCGTGTATTAGATCCCATAGATGATCTCAATCGATTGTATCGGTTGTACGCCATTTCCCGGAATACCATTCCCCGGAATTCCATTTCTCGGAAAACTATTTCCCGGAATGTACCATATCCCGGAATATCGTTTCCCGGAATGTACCATTTCCCGGAAAACCATTTTCCGGAATGTATCATTTCCCGGAAAACTATTTCCCGGAAAAAACCATTTCGCGGAATACTATTTCCCGTAAAATAAAAAAAAACTCGTACCTCACAAACCAAACTTATTTTTAGAAGAACTGCTATGCAGCTAATTGTGTTCTAGGAGATTTTACCTACTTTAGAACATGAAAAGTTGTTTGAAAATATTTTTAATTTTTTTTTTGATCGAGTGGTTATTGCGGTAAAAAAACAAGATAGCGATAAGCTTGCAAAACTGTCATTTTAAAGATTTAATCTTTTCGATTTCGCGATGTTAGGAAAAATTATTTTAATTAACCATTATATGAACAGCTTACGGACGGCTTTTGGTTTTGAACCAAGAAGAAACTTGGGAGGATTTAAAAAAATCGTGTGGGGAATAAAAAGCACCCCAATGGATGAGATATCAATGAATTAAATGGGTACCACAATAGTAACAAATACCTTCCAATTTTCCTACCGCTGGTAGTGAAGAGGTGAGTAAATTCATGACCGTCTAATTCCTGACTAACAGGCCCTATATTTTGCCTGATATTTGTTCCAAATTTTGCGGATTTAGTTAAAATGGTATATTTTCAATTCTTTTACTATTTTGAATCGATTCCGTCGCGTGGTAATCTTCGGTGAAAAACATAATACACCACTGTAGAATTTTTAAGATTTGAAAATTTTGTTATTGAAATAAAATGATATTACAGAAAATGGATGGCGAGCAGAATACCTAATTGTATATATTATCAATTCTGTCCTATCGTTTTTAGGTAAACTCCAAGCGGACTAAAAACTTCAAACGCGTTTTTTTTTAAATCCACGTCAAACCACGAGCTTTGAAATATTCACAGCATATTCTAAATTAATTTCTCCAGCAACGTACGAAGGATTTTAGTTAATAAACTATGTCTGTAACGATTTTCTTGGCTATTTTCGGTAAATTTAAGAATAAGAGAAACGAAAGCAATGAAATTGATTGTTGATTTTAATGATATTTTCAGCGTTTCGCGTAAAATTAAAGTAGCGAAAAAAATTCTACGTAAGTCACTTTCTATCGTTCTAAGGAATCGAAAAAAAAACTTTAGTTTTTGACACTAGGTCAAACATTACAGGAGATAGATTTCGAGCTCGGATTAAAAAAAAACATGCTGGCGGGAAATTCTGAACAAATTACTTAAAATTAATATTTTTGTGCTGCATAAGTCGTATTATGAATCCCATTTTGGGATCTTGATTCATCTCCTTATTACGCAAAGAAAAAAATGCTTATACCGTACTTTATAATGGTTTAAATTCGTAATGATTAATTTAGAACGCCTTGAAATGCAGCCATCTTTGAAATTGATAAGGCAGTGTTTTCCACAACGTTGGCAACATTTTTATGATAACCAAGCATTAGTACTCTAAAAATGCCCTGAATACGTTGATTGATTTTCATAAAGATTAGGTAAAAGGTAACGAAAAAATATAAATATTTCTTAAAATTCAGTTATAAATATTTTTGGAACCTTTGAAATTTTATAGATTGTGAATGTATCTGTCTGAGATGCTGACTTCTTAAAAATATGCAACCTTCTTTGGATTTTTATGTAGAATGTTATTTTTATCTATATGAAGTTTCTCTGAAAATACTCTTGGACTTTTATTGATTTTTATTCGCACTAATATTTGTTTACAGTAACAGTGCATTGAAAACGCCTTCAGTTATTTTAAATTTCACTTCGTAGGTAACCATGGGTAACCAAACTTTCACCTCTCAAGAACTTGCGAAAAGCTACTGACAATGCAATATGGAAGCTCCACCT
Organism: Topomyia yanbarensis; assembly: GCF_030247195.1. NCBI lineage: Eukaryota > Metazoa > Arthropoda > Insecta > Diptera > Culicidae > Topomyia > Topomyia yanbarensis. Next base: position 243,791,878 of record NC_080671.1, on the reverse strand, counting down.
CAACGGCATCCCTTATTATTGAACGCCCAGACAGTTTAGTACCTATAATAACATATCGGAAAGAATGAAATATTGAAATCAACAGACTATAGAAATCATCAATGGGGAAACACGTGGCTCTGCATAAACAACCATGCGGTAGCATGCGACTAACCGACATTTGTGATTTCTTACCACGTTCGCCATTTTCCTATATGATCGGTGTAAAGTCAGACCGTACTAAGCAGCAAAATCTCAAAAGATGAGATGATGATAGGATTAAATCAAGAATTTTTTCTTCAGTTACCTTTCATTTGCGCCAGATTTGAAAAATATTATCATTAGCATGAATTATGAAATGAATCTATTGCGAATAATACCGTGAAGAATGCAAAGATTCAATCTTTGTACACGTTTTTCTCTGTATCAATGTAATATCGCTTAGACCGGTCTGGCACAAAACCGACATCATGTATGCGCGTGCGCTTTGTATTCATTTTCACTGAAGTTAGAATAGACATACGGCATTTGGTAAAAATGCGGCTGCAAATATGGGTATTTCATCAACTTTACTAAAATATGAATAACTCAAAAACGAAGCATCGTAGCTATGTAATGTAAGCGAACGAAAAATTCTACACAAAGCAAGCTACAATCCTATGCAAAAATCTGGAGTGCTTTTGAATAAAATATCAGAGATATTTTGGTTCGAACTAGAAAATGCTAGCCGAAAATAATCATCACAATTTTAAAATTTTAGTTATTCCAAAAAATAGCTTAATTCCATGCGCAACTTTACACGAGAGGGCTTGTTGATATCTTCTACGTAAAAGTTTTAAAAATTCGAGAAAACGCCGCAGCCGATCCTGTAACCTTTCGCCTTAATAGGAAGCAAAGTTAAAATTGATTTAATGTCTATGAAACACTGATAAAATTGATTTAATATCTATGCAAACTGCTCACCAAAAAAATGCATAACTTTCAACATTTGCTAAAAATGTTTTTGCCTTTCTCATTCACTCTAAAATTTGTCAATCTAATCCCGACCCGGAGAGCCTAGTGTCATATGCCAATCGACTGAGTTCGTCGAAATCGGAAAATGTCTGTATGTATGTATGTGTGTGTATGTGTGTATGTGGAAAAAAATGTGACCTCTGTTTTTCAGAGATAGCTGGACCGATTTGCACAAAGTTAGTCTCAAATGAAAGGTAAAACCTTCCCATCAGCTGCTATTGAATTTTTTATTGATTGGACTTCCGGTTCCGGAGTTATGAGTTGAAGAGTGCAATCACACAGCAAATTCCCATATAAACTGAAATGAAAAATTTTCAAAATCAAATTTGTATTTTTGATGCCTAATGACTTTAAAATGCATGAAACATTGAGATGTTTGAAACAAATTGACTTTTTTGGACTTTGGTACATTTTTGCCTTTCTCATATAGAAAGGTTATGCAATCACTCTAAAAATCGTCAATCATACCGGCCCGGAGGGAGTATGCAGTGAGGGGTTGCTACTTTAAAATTAAAATTAGTTTAAAATTTCCTAACAAGTTGAAAATTTTCGGCAGGACCTGGACCTCCCGAATCTTTCTCCATGATCCGCCGCTGGTTTTAAGCGATGTTTCAGTATCACATAGTATCTCAATATTGTGGCTGCCGATCCATTGTATGTATGTGCAAATCGTACTGAGCATGTAATATTCACTTCCACCATTGTATTGAACATAACCAGCCATGGAATCGTAGTCTGGACAAATGAGACAAGCACAATTGCACCACTAGGTGGATTAAAACAGGTTTTTATTTTGGGAATGCGTCGAGTTGAGACGAAAACGTAATATGATTAATAACGAAGATAACACTTTCCGAATGTAGAGAGAAATTAATGAAAAATGACGATTTCTATTCGACCCTAGCAGGTTCTGATCGATTTTGATGAGCATTTGATTTTTGTTGTATGACCAATTATATGTATAGGTCAAATGTTTAAAAACAGTAACTTAAGGTCATTTGAAACCGCCAATTTCGGAAGTTTAGTATCTTCGATGAGTTTTACAAACGTTAAACAGCGCATCATTTGATAAAATAATTTTGACGGTATATCGTTAAAGAAGTATTTATGGTGAATTTTCTCAGGATAATATTCATGATTACAATAAAGTCTCAACAAACAACTTTTAGGTAGTTTTCAAGGGGTTATTTTATAGACTTCTTCCAAAATTTGGCGAACCTATTCCAATTCGTATACCAATTAATTGGTATACTTAAGGGTTTATATGTTGCAGATAGAGAAAATACTGAAATTTTCAGCTTTTTTCCTACACAATATTACGAAAGCGAATTTTTCCTAATAAGTTTGTGAAAATTATAAACTATTTGAAATTTTTTAATAGTTTTATTTTTTATTTAACCGTGATTTTTTTAATAAATAGTGACCATCGCTTCACAACATAGTCTATTTTCCATGGCTTGCAGTGAGCACGATCTCTCGAATTGCTGAACTGAAAATTATGGAATAGAAATTAATTTTTAGTATTCTTCACAGATTTAACTCGCCACGCAGATGGCTCTGAATTAGACCCGCTGGTGCCCTAAGACGATTTCGCTAGATTTTCAGAGCACTGTGCACCCAGTGCATTAACGCAAGTGACGGAAGGTTATCGAAAAGATTCGTGAAAATGAAAATTCCAGTAATGATGATGATTTTCCCAAACGGTTCGTTTTCGAGAGGTTTTTATTTGTTCTTTGGCATTAGGATTAGCGATAATAATTCAATTCAAGGATACTACTGGGAAGTCACCTTTAGAAAAAGTCGATGTCGAAGTAAAATTTGGAACTATGCACGCATGCACTTCAGAGATAGCGTGATATCAGGAGCTGCGATTTCATTTCAACGCTTTTTTGTGAAAAGGGCGATACTTACAAATGGAAACAATAGGCTTTTTTCATACATGCGAATGAGCGCTTTTAAACGCAACAAATTAACCTAAAGATTTTGATTCTACGATATTGCTTTCTTAAACTACAGCAAAAAATACAACGGGCGAAACTGTATTTTTGTTTGTTTATTTAAAGTTTTGCCCTCCACGCTCCATGCAAACAAACAGGGCGATACTTTTTTTGCTAGCAGTTTAGAAGCGAAACTGTTATTTTCGTATTTTTTTTGGGATTATCAAGCTGATACCAGCTGTAAATAGTAACAATGATCGCTATTGAAAAAACCGATTTAATCCACCTAGCAGTGAGATGAGACATTTCTTACACATTTCACTGTTGGATTAGTTTGCAGAACTCACGAGAAGTAGGCATCCAATTAGAGGTGGGATGAAAACAGTTTCTAGTCTTGCACAAATAAAATCTCGAATAAACTGAATAAATTATAGAAATCAACAAAACGACCGAAATAAAAAAGTAAAGCAAAAAATGAAACAATAGGTTTTTAAATTCATAAAATGAGTAGAAAAATTAATAGAAATCATTATAATTTTGATCCAAATACACGAATCAAATTAGATTAGGTTATTACATAAAAATTAAGATTATATTTAGAAATAGTTATAAGATTAATAGAATAAATTGACTCATACTAACAAATTGAATGAAATAAAACGAATGACTGAACATGAAATGCATAAAATTAAAGAATAAAATGAATCAGATAAATCAAATGAATCAAATGAATCAAATGAATCAAATGAATCAAATGAATCATATGAATCAAATGAAACAAATGAATCATATGAATCATATGAATCAAATGAATCAAATGAATCAAATGAATCAAATGAATCAAATGAATCAAATGAATCAAATGAATCAAATGAATCAAATGGATCAAATGAATCAAATGAATCAAATGAATCAAATGAATCAAATGAATCAAATGAATTAAATCAATCAAATAAATCAAATGATTCAAATGATTCAAATGATTCAAATGATTCAAATGAATCAAATGAATCAAATGAATTAAATCAATCAAATGAATCAAATAAATCAAATGAATCAAATGAATCAAATGAATCAAATGAATCAAATGAATCAAATGAATCAAATGAATCAAATGAATCAAATGAATCAAATGAATCAAAATCAAATGAATCAAATGGATCAAATGAATCAAATGATTCAAATGAATCAAATGAATCAAATGAATCAAATGAATTAAATCAATCAAATAAATCAAATAAATCAAATGATTCAAATGATTCAAATGATTCAAATGAATCAAATGAATCAAATGAATCAAATGAATCAAATGAATTAAATCAATCAAATAAATCAAATAAATCAAATAAATCAAATGAATCAAATGAATCAAATGAATCAAATGAATCAAATGAATCAAATGAATCAAATGAATCAAATGAATCAAATGAATCAAATGAATCAAATGAATCAAATGAATCAAATGAATCAAATGAATCAAATGAATCAAATGAATCAAATGAATCAAATGAATCAAATGAATCAAATGAATCAAATGAATCAAATGAATCAAATGAATCAAATGAATCAAATGAATCAAATGAATCAAATGAATCAAATGAATCAAATGAATCAAATGAATCAAATGAATCAAATGATTCCAATGAATCAAATGAATCAAATTAATCAAATTAATCAAATGAATCAAATGAATCAAATGAATCAAATGAATCAAATGAATCAAATGAATCAAATAAATCAAATGAATCAAATGAATCAAATGAATCAAATGAATCAAATGAATCAAATGAATCAAATGAATCAAAATCAAATGAATCAAATGAATCAAATGAATCAAATGCATCAAATAAATCAAATGAATCATATGAATCAAATGAATCACACAAATCACATGAATCAAATGAATTAAATGAATCAAATTGATTTAATTCATCCAGTGAATACAATGAATCAAATTAATGAAATGGATCAAATGAATGAAAAAAATGGATGAACAAAATGAATAAAGTAAAAAATAAATGAAATGTATAAATAAAACAAACGAATCAAATAAATAAAATGAGCTGGAGTGATAAAATGAATAAAAAGAAGAAAATGAGCAGAATTAAATGCATTGATTAAAATGAAAAATTGAACTACAGTAAAAGGTTATAAATTAATATAAAGAAATAAATTGAATCAAATAAATTATTTGGATGAAATGATTAAAACTGAAAAGGTAGTCAGATTATTAAAATGAAGAAACTGAACAAAATGAATAAACTGGAAAAAATTAATAAAATGCATACAATGAAAACAATGAATGATATGAGTAAAATGCACAAAAAGAATGAACTGATCAGAGTGAATCCAAAGAATGAAACGAATAAAATAAGTAAAATGAACGCAGATGAACAAAACGAATCAAAAGATGCGGAATGAAATTATTAATTAAAATGAAATGGTTATATATTTGAAGCCAAACACATTTTTGAATAAAGATAATGAATAAACCGGATTGTGCGAATTTGAGAACCAGAAATTTGCATCAGAAAGTTTTGAAATGTTTTTGAAAATCCCAAAGGCTAATAAATATGCAATGGACTTTCTAGGGCTTCCATCTTTTTTTGGTTTTATTCTTTTTGTTTTCATGCTTCTTTACTTGACGAATTCAAAGTTTACTTTTTGGTCACATATTCCCGAAAAAAGATTTATGTGCAGAACAGAAATTACTGGTCCAGTATTTTAACGCGCAATTGAATATAGTAAAGTGAGACAAGGTCACATGTGCTTTCAAGCCCCTTGAACAGAGAACGACAGAGGGAGAATGCGATTCGTGAATGAGACAGGTAGATATTTCAAAGTTTTTATTTGCATTGAAGTAAATAGTGTGAAATGTCTAGGCTATGTCGATTGCATAAAAGCCGTGTTTGTATTGTTTCGTTCGGAATTCTCGTGCAGGAAATATGGATAAATAAGTCTTATACAGACCAATATTGTGAAAAAGAAATGGTTCAAACTACTCAGTATATCCAAATATGGACGACGATAAGTTAGAAGACACATTGTAGTTGCATCCCCCATCGAGAGTGGGTACTTTGGGGACTTCTTTTCCTGGATCTAATTTGTGGCTATTTTTGGTCTTTGATCCATTATTTTTCATGAAAGTTCGTACCAATACAACGAATGCGCAACGTTCCGTCTTCCATCTGCACGCCACCATAGATGGTACGCAACACTTTTCGTTCGAAAACTCCAAGAGTGCGTTGGTCCTCCACGAGCATAGTCCAGGTCTCGTGGCCGTAGAGGACCACCGATCTAATCAGCGTCTTGAAGACAATCAACTTCGTGCGGCGGCGAATTTTGTTCGACCGGAGTGTCCTCTGGAGTCCAAAGTAGGCACGATTTCCCGCTATGATCCGTCTCTGAATTTCATTGTCGTCGGTTACCAGTGAGCCCAAATACATGAATTCGTCGACCATCTCGATTTCGTCACCGTCAATCCGAACTCGGGTGGGAGGTTCACATTGTCGTCTCTAGAACCTCTTCTTCTCATGTATTTTGTCTTCGAAATCCTGGCTTCAGCTTTCAGTCTTTGAGCATATATTTCATTCAAAATTCAATAGAGATACGAATAGTTTAAATATCGCACCTGGAATGTCTCTTTTGAAAATTTCCATCGTCAAACTTTCATATTACCCAGTTAAGCCAAATATTTTTCTGATATAGCCATGAATTTCCTTAATTATAGTGTAGATACAGGCTTTGAATACAATTGAATTAAAGTTAAGTTGATGTAGCAGCAGACAAAAATAGTTTTGTTTTCTCAAACCTTCGCAATTACAATTAATAAATATTTCAGATTGGCAGAAGATCTTATCACACAACTTAGAAATGCATACAGAAATAGCTAGATAGATGCGATAGAAGAGAAACAGAGAGAGAAAGAGAGAGAGAGAGAGAGAGAGAGAGAGAGAGAGAGAGAGAGAGAGAGAGAGAGAGAGAGAGAGAGAGAGAGATGGGGGGGGGGTGAGGAATGGCAAATGATGGTTAATGCAGTGACATTATTTTTATAGGTATATTATTATGATATATTGATTCTTACATTTTTATCATAAATAATGTAAGTAGTAATTTTTGCTCCATAACCAGTATAACCGAAATCTTGCAAAAGAGCTAAATTTTCGCTAGATTTTTGGGCTTCAAACATACAGTTGCTTTCGGTGACGCCACAAGTATAATTATATTAGAAATCTTTTATCTCACTACTAGGTGAATTACTTGTTGATCTGTGTATTGATATACCATCCAACATTTACCTCATGATTGAACGCAATGCCTAATCCAAGGAATAAATACTAGAACTCACTGTTTCTTTATCAACGCATTATTTTGTCTTTGAAGTGAACTTATATATTGATTTTTGAGAAATAGTTCATTTATTATAAAGGTAATTCACAAAATGTTCTCAACATCGAATTCCTTGAATCACGTAGATGTGTTTTCATACCCCGATATTCAAAATTTCATTTTTAATTGGTGTAAATTGGTAAGCGAGAACTAAAAATACAAAATGTCTAATATCTCCGCCGCTCGTGCACGGATTTAGACAATCTATAGCTTGTTAGAAAGGTATTTTTACAAGCTTTCTATTTATGTGAGGGACAATATCATATTGTTCGAAAGTTATTTTCAAAAAACCTGCTGTATTTTGACAAAATCGCCCATATCTCAGAAAGTAAACAACATATCGAAAATCAAAAATAATAGTGTCAAATGGCAACGTTAGGCCTTTCATTTGAAACTAATTTCATTAAGATCGGTTCAGCCATTGCTGAGATAATTACATGACATTTTGTACATACATACATACACACATACACACACACATATAGACATTGTCTCAATTTGTCGAGCTGAGTCGATTGGTATATGAGACTCGGCCCTCCGGGCCTCGGAAAAATTTGTCAAAGTTTGAGCGAATCCTATACATTTCTTTTGTAAGAAATGTAAAACACGGACGAAATCGGTGCACAGAGGAGTAACTGGGGTCGAATCCTGGCCAAAACTATTTATTTCAAATCACTTGGAATTTGTGAATCGGAAAAGATCAGAAGAGATTGAATGTTTTTTGAATAGCCGGAATCTTGTTTTGTAATGTTGTTTCAGCAACTTTGCCGGATCTTGCCGTATAATGTAACTTTTTGCCTTTCTCAATAGAAAGGTATTGCAATTGCTCTGAAAACCGACTTTTTAACGGAGGCCCGGAGGGCCGAGTGACATATACCATTCGATTCAGTTCGTCGAGTTCGGCAAATGTCTGTGTGTGTGTATGTATGTGTGTATGTATGTATGTGAGTGTATGTGTGTGCATGTGACCAAAAATGTCACTCATTTTTCTTAATCCATGTTTTCATGATCTCACATGGACTGCCATTCCAAAGTATTGATTTGTATTATCCAGTTTGGAAGTTATGTGTGGTACCAGATGTGATGAAAAATTGACCCTTAGAGTGAGACATGGTTATATTATAAAAAAATAAAATTTTGCTCAGAGTTACTTATTGGGATCCATTTAGCTCCCTCTGCAAATTTTTAGCTCGATCGGTGAAACTATATTTTTGCGCCCGCTGTTTAAAATTTACATGGGATTTCGTATGAGGAAATCGTCTTTTACAAAATAATTCTTCAGAGTCATCCTTCACTTCCTAAAAATAAATAGTTGTCTGATTTTTATAGGAAAATTATCAAGAAAATAAAGTCTAGAAGACCGCGAAACGATCTGATGCTTTTCAAAAAAGTTATTAATCAAAAACCGATTGATGCTCTGAAGATCGATGAAAATTTCACTTTTCATTGCATCATTGCTGATGACAGTCTAATTATATACAAAATTTTTAACTTTCTCTTATTATGTACAAAAGAAGCCTCAATTTATCTCTCAAAACCCTTGCAAGGTGGCCAAACAGTATAGATAAATGATTTAGACACAGTAAGAGTAAATCAAAACAAAATTTCATATAATTGGACAACCAACAGCAATGGTGCTAGAAAAAATGATTTTTTATCAATCGTCGGAGCATCAATCGGTTTCTGTTTAATAACTTTTTTCTCAAGCGTCAAATCGTTTTGTGGTTTTCGAGACTTTGTTGCTATGTTGAATTTCCTATAAATGTCACATAACCATTTATTTTTATGAAGCAATGGGTAACTCCTGGAGGAATTATTTCATGAAAGTTAATTTTCCCACACAAAATCCCATGTAAAATTTAAACAGTAGGTGCAAAAATATAGTTTCAGAGATCGAGCTAATAATTTGCACAGGTATCTAAAAAGCTGCTCGGAGCTGGAATCTAATTTGACTATTGTCCATCCGGCATTCAAATTGCTCTAGCACCCTTTGCTTACTGCCGAAGTATCAGTCCCATACTCGTATAACCAATATCACTTGAGTTGGGTTCGCAGCACATTAGAGATTAAAGTATTTTTTGCTACTCTTAACTCCTTCCAAGGTCCCTGTTCGGAAGTTGACAGCGACCTCTAGGTGCGATAATGTAACAAACTTTAAGCTCGTTGGGGGAGGGGTTAGGGTTAACCGATTTCGCTCAATTTTGGACAGTGTCATTTTTGACATTAAAAATGTCTTACTCCACTATCTGGGGCTAGGTGTCTAATGTCTAATGTCTAATTCTAAAATCTAAACTATCTCCCATGTAACGAAACTATGTAAGGTTTGCACGCTTATAACTCCGCTATTACTAGATGGATTTTAATCATTCATACACCAACCGATTCAGAATCACCTAACTTAAATATTGGTAAAAATTTAATATCTCCCTAATAAAAGTAGACTTTTGGAAGTTGGTAAAATTAAAAAGTTCACGAAAAACGGGAAAATTACCATTCGTGAGGCAGATTTCTCAGACACAGCCGTCAAAAGAGGGCAGCTTAGTGACTCAATGAAAGACGAAAAGTCATAAATAGAAGCGACGCATGTCCGTTTAAATCAGTTGTTGCTCTTATCCCATACGAGCAACATCGTCTCCGGATGATGCAATAAGCGCTATCGATTTTCGGCAACGTTGGCATTTGCACACACTCGCACCTAAGTGACTAAACCATATACGGTTAGTTTATAAATAGAGGTGACGCGTACACGTTTGAATCAGTTTTTGTTCTTATGTCGAACGGGTAAGATCATGGCAGCAGCGTCTGGACGCTACACTAAGCGGTAGACGCTATGCATTTTCGGCAGCGGTGGCCGTGTGCGGATTTTTCGGGTACCAGCACGGTGTCACAGAATGATTTGCAAAGTGGGTGGGTGGGGTGGTTTGGATTTAATTCAATACGGTGTGTGCTGCTTAAGAGTGTTGCGTTTGAAAAAAATATATTTCTAGAGAAAATTTAGAATAGGACGTAAGTAACAATGAGAGATTCTCTTTGGGGTCTTTCTCTTCTGTTCATTACTCGGTCATTTCAACATTTACTATTCTACTCTTTGCATCATACTCTAGTAAAAACTGTCGGCTTTCGATATGTACTGGAAAATTAGTGCAAAATGTTGTAATGACGTCGTAATAAACGAAAGAGAAAGTAAACAAAGAGAGGCTCTCAATGTTACTTACGTCCTATTGAAAATTTTCTCTAGATTTATTTTTATGCATGCGTGTGCGTTGTAACTTGTTAATCCATGTTTACGGCGCTTTGTAGCTGCGTAGGGTAAAGAGCCTATTGGTTTTCATATGTTTCGGTTATATGTGATATATATATATATATATATATATATATATATATATATATATATATATATATATATATATATATATATATATATATATATATATATATATATATATATATATATATATATATATATATATATATATATATATATATATATATATATATATATATATATATATATATATATATATATATATATATATATATATATATATATATATATATATATATATATATATATATATATATATATATATATATATATATATATATATATATATATATATATATATATATATATATTTCGGTTATATGTTTTTTATCAGTGAGGCATCTGACAACGTGCTTCTGTAGTTATTGCACTGTTCAGTAGCGTAGTATTTTATATAGGAGAGTACACTCAGGTTATTTACGCGGTTTTCATTTACGCGTTTTTTGAAATTTGCGCGGTTTTCATTTGCACGGCCTGTATCCCCTGCGTAAAAAACCTGAGTGTAATTGCATCGGAAACAATCACATTCCAAGCAGAACTTTTTGTTTTCTAATTTCAAACACTTTTGTTTCGTACTGCACAAAACGGAAAATTTTAAAACAGAACTTACCGTCCCAGCAGCAGTTTAAGCGGGTGTTCTTTTTCGATTCAAATTCAAGCCATGTCTTAAACGGTACTGGACTTAAAATTGTTTTCCAAGTTTATCCAGTCAGAGTATCTGTCCTGCCCTATGTATTTAAAACACAGTTCTAATCGCGTGTTAAAGTTTACAACAAATAGAACGGTTGGGTATATTAATTTAAATTTTAAAAAAATATGTTTTAAATTATGAAACAAACCGCTGTACTGAAGATATAATTATGTCAGTCCTATTACCACATAAAACACCTATATAACATAAAACGCTGCAGAATTGGTTCAACAATACAATGTTTACACTACAGAGTTATAACATGTAATAATAATTAGCAACAAGATAAATGTCACCAAGATAGCATAAAAACCCGTTTTAACTGGTAGTGCGAACGTTGTATAACAATGTAATTTATCAAATAATTTCCTTTTTTCCACCACTAATCTATCAATAAATACTTAACCTTAAGATTGTTTACTTAAGTTCATTAGTACATTATTGAAAATTTAAATGGAAAATGAAATTTCATATTTCATGGAAAATCTGTATATTTCCGTTGGCGGGCGTGGGCTTCCTCATCACAGTTCTCAATATGGAACTTTTCTTTTGAATATATTTTCTGGACAGACCAGCCTATTTTTACTAGATGGATCAGCCAAATAATGCCAATCACCTAGTGAGATACTTGATTAATTAATAGATTACCGTTAAAAGACCTTCAATAAATAATGTTTTAATGGGGAGGGTATATAGCAAATTGTAACATATGAAAACAGGCGAGTGAGCAAGAACGTGAGGCGATATGTGTGATAGATAAAATTCATTTGCACGCTTTTGAAAAAAGCTACATTTTTAATGTCACCGTGGTCGTGTCTTGTACACAACCCTTTAATTTTTTTCCACATACACACATACACACACAGACATTTTCCGATCTCGACGAGCTGAGTCGAATGGAATATGACTCCCGGCCCTACGGGCCGGGATTAGGTTGATGACTTTTAGAGTGATTGCATAACCTTTCTGTATGAGAAAGGCAAAAAGGTGCCAAAGTCCAAGAAAAGTCAATTTTCGTCAAATTTATTTTGAGCTTGCATCAAATCTCGACGTTTCATGCATTTTAAAGACATTAGGCATCAAAAATACAAATTCGATTTGGAAATTTTCCCCTATTCCCCCCTTTGAGAATTTTTAATTTCAGTTTTGCTGTGTGGTTGCACTCTTCAACCCTTAATTCCGGCCCCAGAAGTCCAATCAACAAAAAAATCAATAGCAGCCGATGGGAAGGTTGTACCTTTCATTTGGGACCAGGTGCAAATTGGTCCAGCCATCTCTGAGAAACAGAGACATTTTTTCCACATACACACACAGCCATTTTCCGATCTCGACGCGTAATTTATTCTGATTGGCTTTTTAATAAATCCCTTTTGATCATTTCCATTTGTTCGGACTTTCATTTGCTCCACTTTTCCCGCGATTAGCATAAGTGAGAATAATTTTACGCAGACAAGTAGGCTTTTTTGTGTAAGAGTTGCCATAATCGAGCTTTTTATCACTTTAACAAAAACACTGTTTTGAGCGACTTAGTCGAATGTTATATTAAACACTTTTGCCGTTGTCTTCCGTTTTAATTCCACTATGATGAACAAAATGCAAAATTGCACTTTTCTGTTACAGATACGTATTTCGGCTACGACTTGCAGCCTTCTTCATTGTATTGTATCAGAATGACGAAAACAACCTATGCACAGAGGAGTAACTAGAACAAATTCTTGGCCAATAACCAAATTTTTTTTTTCGATTTTTAAATTAGTTATATTTTTTTTACAGAGCTAAAAGCATACTGCATAATGTGGCAAAATAAATAAATGATGATGATGATGGTCCCACCTCATACCCCCACAAAGGTGTGAGCTGAACGATTTATCTAAAAGATAATTAATATTTTGATCCATAACAAAACCAGTTAACAAAAAGAAACGGACTGGTTCAATTTGCAGACATAGCCTTTCCTTCAAAAGAACGTAACCAGATACATTTCGAATATTCCGCCAACAACCAGGGTCCATCAAGAAAATTTCCATTCCGGGAAGATACTTGATAGAATCGGGAATTGAACCCAATAGCTTCCATTTCCGATAATTCTCTGTAAGACTCCTCCCGCCTGACCAAGACATCGGTACTACCACCTGCTAAGGTGAGCAGTGACGAGCCTAGTGGCAGTGCAGAGTCCGGTCGAGTTATATCATCCACATCAGACCCCTTTATTGAAAGTTTCCTACCATTAACCCAAGGCAATTGAGGGATACTCCTATCCGAGAACATCCTTGATTGATCAGGAATTGAACCCGATATCTAGTAGTTATCAGAAGGAGTCATCAAGCCCCATACAAAACGAGCTAACTCCGTTATTACCACTATCGCAGCAATAACCGAAATTAACTCTATTGTCGAGCAAAGTCAACACAACTCCATCATCAAATCAGACCCTGAACACAACAAAAGTCTAAAAGCTTCGATTCAACCCGATGAGCTTTTAGTGCTGGTCACCATGTTCGATTTCAAGTTAGTCTCTATCTGCTTAGCGCGCGCGTGGCTCAGACTTTTGTAGACATCTCATTATTTTTTAATAACTTTAATAAACAAGTAACAAAAATCCATCATCATCATAGCGAATATAATAACTTAGTGTGACTAAATGCAAATAATAGAAGAGAAAAAAAATACAATCTTCGTGGTATTACATAGTTATTCAAATAACTCCAAAATATAAAAATTCAAAAAATCTGTCTACAAAGCAGATTTTACGTGTGAAATACATAGTGTTTTGAACTCCGCTAATGTTGCTGCACGTTTAATATGCCTAGGCATCGAATTGAAAAAACTTATTCCTTTGTACAACAAGGAGTTCTGTGATCTACTAAATAAAAAGTTTGGTGTTCTTGCATCCGACGCGTTTCTAGTGTTGTACCTATGCAAATCACTTCCTCTTTCAATTCGATCACACAAATATCGAGGCAGCATTCCATTAATAATTTTAAAAATGAACACCATTGTTAAGTAATAAATTCTTTGCTTCACAGAGAGCCATTGTAATGCGCTTAGCATGAAACTAGAGGAAGTGTATCTGTTACATTTTAAAATTAATCGCATGATTCTATTTTGCAATCGCTGTAACCTCAATATTTGTGTTTGATTGGCAAGAAACAAAATGGATGGGCAGAAGTCAATATGTGGTGAAACAATAGATTTATATAATAAAATTTTACTACTAATTGTTAAATCATTTTTCAGACGACACAATATACCATACTTTTTAGCAATCTTTTTGATGACATTGTCGATGTGAGACTTAAAGGTTAACTTGTCATCAATGATTATTCCAAGATATTTTAATTCACTAACGCGATCAATAGTCTCACCATTTATTTCAACGTTAACGTCAGGCCTATTATTAGCCGAAGAGATAATCATATATTTAGTTTTAGCAACATTTAACTTTAATTGTTTAAATTTTAACCAACGAGCAAGGGAATGCAAATCTTCGTTCAAATGCGCCACGACTTCATCTATATCCTTAGCTGCAATGAACAGAACAGTGTCGTCAGCAAACAAATTTAAGTCACAAAATCGTAAAACTCGCCTCATGTCATTTATATACATAATAAATAAAATAGGACCTAAGACACTACCTTGCGGCACTCCAAGAGGATTACCGAGAGGACTAGATACAAAATCGTTGAAACTAGTTTTCTGAGTTCTATCACATAAATAGTTTTCAAACCACTTATGTGCTATTCCTCCGATACCAAATCGCTCTAAAGTTTTCAAAAGTAACGGTCTCGAAATTGTCTCAAAAGCGCGTTTCAGATCCAAAAATACAGCAAAAATAGTCTCTTTAACCTCGATTTTCTCTTTCCATTTTGCTAACACTAGATTCAAAGCGGTTTCGCAAGAGTGTCCCTCTCGGTATCCCGATTGCTCCGGAATTAGCAAATTATTATTATTCAAATAACTCATTAGCTGGCCCTTAACAACAAGTTCTAAAATTTTCTCTAATGTGTGCAACATGTTAATGGGGCGGTACTCTTCGGCTTTATCCGTCCCAGTAACTTTGGGAATAGGAATCACAAGTGATTCCTTCCAAACTGTCGGCACGTGCCCAGTTTGTAGCGATTCATTTACAAGGTCCAGCAGATCGTGTCCGATGACATGAAAGCAATCCTGTATCACTTTTGCGTTTACATTATCGATACCAGCCGATTTTCCCAAAGAAAAACAAATATCTTTCAATTGTTCAAAAGTGATTGGGTGAAATCCATCAAATCTACAGTTAATATTAATCGGCTGTGTTATTTCCGCAGGTTCACTGACCAGCTCAATACTTTGATTGATCAGTTGCACACTGTTAACGAAATAACTGTTCAATTTTTCAGCTATTATTTGCTCAGATTGTTCTTCTACCCCGTTAAAAGTTATGGACTGCGAGGAACTAAGTTTAGGTTTAGTTAAATTCTTTAGGATTTTCCATAACTCTTTGCTGTTGTTTTGATGTTGATCGATCTTCCTTTGAATGTACTCACATTTGGTCTTTTTCAAAGCTCGTGAATAAATATTTCGCGCGTGTGTGTACCCATTCCAAAGACGTTCACTATTAGTTCTGCAAAATTTCTTGTACTTTTTATCCCTTTTACGTTTCAGGCGCAAAAGATCTAAAGAGTACCAACTGTTCGAGTTATTTAAATTAACATACTTTTGAGAAACTAAACTATTTGTACACTCTTTTAACACGTTAGTTAGAACAGCTGCCTTGTTATCCAAATTTCCATTCAATTCCGTAAAATCCATGCTTCTCGAAACCAGTTGAGACATAGCTTGTTTCGAATATCTTTTCCAGCACTTGATTTTAACTTTATCCTCTTCACGGTAAGGTTCATTCTCCAGTAAAATTGAAATTGTCTCATGGTCTGAAATTTTACAATCGGCCTCTACATACGAATGAACCCCATCAAAATTGGAATACACGTGATCTATCAATGTTCTACTGTGTCTGGAAATTCTTGTAAACTCACTAACCGTTTGCTTGAAATTGAAAAACTCAGCCAACTGCTTCAACTGATTCGAATTTTGATCGTTGAGCCAATCAATATTGAAATCGCCCGAAATTACATTAAGTTTGCTTAAATCAACGAAATTCTCCCACCAGTTTTCTAAAATTTCTAAAAATCGTCGATCGCTAGAACTAGGAGAATGGTATACTACTGCAAAGTTTCCCATCTGCATGCCTCTTTCAACTGATATACCCAAGAACCAATTATTATCAACTGCTTCGTTTAATCGAACGTTGAATTTAATCGATTCTTTGGCGTAAATAGCAACTCCACCGGTATGTCTGGAATGAGATAGGCAAAAAGCAACTTTATAACCCGGAATGCTATACTGATCAAATGCATCAGCATCAACAATATGTGTTTCTGATAGAAAAACCAACAATGGACGTTTGTTTTCTACAAGATGTCGCATTGCAACAAAGTTTGTAGACAACCCAGTTATATTTAAACATAATATTTCAGACAGCCTCCCGTTTGTTAGTTGCTATTCACTCAACAATACGTTGCTTTTTTTAGATTCTAGCAGTCTCCGATATACTGAACACTGCTTACTAAATGCCGCATGGTTTACGTCCAAATTCATTTTGCGTTCACTATTCTTTTTTATACAATTTACACATTTAAAATCAGTTGACGAGCATTCAGATGTTCTATGTGCTCCATTACATCTGGAGCATGTTTCTTTATTAACGCATCCCGTACTCTTATGACCATATTCTCCACAGTTGAAGCAGCGCAGCACGTTAAAGGCCTCTAAAACAGAACACCTATCCCAACCAATGTTCACCGTACGGGCTGACATCAGGCCGCTATAAGTGTTCTTATCAACTTCAATTATAACATTGTATTTGTTATATTTGAAGCGTGGATTTTCAAAATTGGCAACAACTTTAACCCTTAAAGGCGCAAACCAATTTTTTTCAAATTTTCTGAAAATTATCTCACAGCTTTAATACGTTACTATGATAATTTTGAGATGGTTTTCGCAATGTTGTTTTAAAACAACATTGCGCATTTAAGGGTTAACAAAATCGACCGGAATGCCCTCATTCTGATTCTTTAATAAGTCAACGAAAACTTCCTCAGAGTATCGATCACTCATCCCCATTATTTTCAACTTCGGTTTACCGGGTATCGGTATAACAGCATTATACTTTTCACCCAGATTGCTTACAATGTTTTCTTTCACCGATTCAATATTATCCCGAGTTGCACACTCCACAATAATCGAGCCATCTTTACCGTTTTTAAAGTTGCTAATTTTGTGCACCTTTGGATCTAATTTATTTTTTAATGCATTCCTCGTGTCGTCACTCGATTGCAACGGCTCGACTGGTTTAATTACAATGACCGGGCGAGCCTTACGTTTCGTTTGACTTCTAGTTCTAATTTTATTCGTCCCAGTAGCTCCCGACAAAACATTCGCGTAAGTAATTCTACTATTTTTATCAAAAACCTCGTCATTATTTCCATCATCGTCTATTTCAATTAACATCGGTTCATCTTCTTTATTCGTCAAAATTTTTCGTTTTCTACTGGGATTCCCGTCAGATTCAGAATGAACCTTCCTATTACTAAAATTCCTCTTTCTGTTCATTCCAACTAATTCAATTTCACGCTTAACATTTTCATTTAAACAACTTTTCAAATCTTCCAACTTTTTGGCAACACTGTTTTCCAAGCTAGCCAATTTACTCTCGAGAGAGTTGTTGAAAGACCTGATCAATTTTTCTATTCCGTTTTCTACTGCGATGTTTATCTGTGCATCGATGTTTTTTCGGGTATCAGTGAGAGACTCAGAAATGGAAGCGAATTGTTCCATCTTCTTATTCAACTCAATGGATATCGAACTGACATCCTGCACACCAGAAGACTGATCTGATAAACACTTCGCACACTTGTAGCAAAGACTTGCATTATCAGCCACCCAATTTACCATGGCCTTTGTTAACCCGGAACATTTTTGATGATATTTATCACCGCAAAAAAGACATACAACAAGGCCTTCGGCGAGACTCACCGTGCTCGTACACTTTGCACACAGGCCGCTCATTATAGGCAAATTAAACTACAGCTGAAGAAGCGGGTCAATACAAAAGAACAATATAACACTGCGTCTTCCACTGCGGGCAAGCTTATAAAGCCAGCCGCAGCGAAATGAAATCTGAAAATCACAGAACAATAATAGTCTGTATGACTACACACTATACTTATCTGAATGATATTTCGATTAGCAATAGGCGCCCACAAAGTTTTCAACGAAAAGTAAAGTATTTCACACGATTTAACAGATTAATGTTTACGCACTCTTTCACACAAGTTACCATATTCACTTTCACGTAAAGAGCATGTCAAAAAATTTTAAAGAATTTTTGCATGGATGCAAAATAGTGATATTTTAAGGGGTTTTTAATCATTTTTTGTTATGTATCCAGCAAAATCGCTTTCATATGATGATGACTGTGTTAAATAAGACAATATTATAACAAACGTAGTTGAACACAACTATTTGTATAACCTCAGCTTACAAATAACTGAAAAAACAGTGTTGCTGTATATTGGACCAGCTTGAAAAAAAACTTGTTTTTAACATTTTATTCCAAATTTGAATGTGAAAAAAGTTACATGATACGCACGATCCGGCAATGTTGCTGAAACAACATTACAAAACAAGATTCTGGCTGTCTAAAAACATTAAATCTCTTCCGATCTTGTCCGATCCACAAATTCCAAGCGATTTGAAAATATTGATATTTATACTAATTTGAGGTACGCCGAAATGCTGTAGGGCCAAATACTATGTTTGGCAAAATGTATATCTATGAATATGTACACAGGCATCCCTTTTCTTCTTGCTTTTCCACTGACCAATTGCTCATGCAACGGGAAAACAAATGTATTCACAAGGATCACCTCAAAAATATTAGTATTCGGAAGGACATAGAAAATTGACCCTGCACTGGTAAGTGAATATATGCCAAATTCTCCCAAAAACTAGTTATTGTCTATTTTTAGTTCATATTGAGGTAAAATAACAGCAATAGCCGCAATAAAGAGTTTTGGCCAGGATTCGACCCCAGTTGCTCCTCTGTGCTCTGTACCGTTTAATGTACCGAAAAGGCAGGTAGAAATTAGGTAACTTAGGTGTGTGAAGATGATCCACGGTGTGTTTGGTAGAAAATTTTTATTCAAAAAAAAAATCGGCATCGCTACAACTTCAGCAAGTGATAGAATGGGCTTTTCCCTTTCATTTGAAAGTAAAATTGAAATATTCTGTCGGGGGTTCCAGAACAACTTTTTATTTTAAAGTTCTTTTGTTTGATAATTTCGGTTTTTCAATGAAACTGGTTCACATTTTTTCCCCTAGGTAGTACTTTAGACATTCAAATACAGGTATACCTCGATTTAACATACTCACGATTTAACATACCCTCGATTTAACATATTTCGATTTAACGTAATTTTTACCTCGATTTAACATACATGCAAAAAAATTTTAATGTCAATGTTACTGAAACGAAATGCAAAGAATCAAAATCAATTTTATTCTATGATCCACTTCCAATACTTAAAGAAACATAATTTATTTTCCTTTTTCGCTAGATTATGTTTAAGAATATCTTTTCTCAGGCTGTATTAAACAGGTGAATTTCTCAGTGCATGTGGACATTTTTCAAAAAAAACTTCATTATGGCTCGATTCCTCTTGCAAAAAAAAATGCAATAGACGATAATGATGGAAGATACTTAAGTCTTCCTTCAATGTACGACTCCTGGTAAGCTCACGGTGTTTATTTATCAATACCGGTGCCAGTCATTACTTAATCTAAACAGAGGAAGCACACAAAAGCAATGTTAGTCCGACACTGATTGCGATTATATTCTTCATATATTACTCTCAACAACTGCAACGGGTAGAGAATGGTCGTTAGTAGAGATTGGGATTCGAATAAACTGTACTGGTGTTTCCGTACGATTTAAGATGATCGAAGACTCTGGATACTTGGCCCCCAGGAGTACCATAATAAATGTTCACGTTGACAAAGAAATCTAGGAGATAGATCCAATAAATAATAAGCTAATAAAAAGTGTAAAAAAAAGGTGATAGATCCAAAAAAATGAAAAGAAGATTTCCGTCTTTGTCGCATGTTACAACGTGGGAGCAGGAAACCAGTGGATCAATTCTTGGCTTTAGACATCACATGCTACGTGGCTATTTTGGAGATCGATAATAGTGACAGTAGTAAATTCCACCTGCTCGTCGTACATAAGGATTAAACATTTTTTTTAAATATTTTTGTATTGTAATTAAAATGTATTATTCATTCTGACTTTTAAACTGAGGTATTGTATCTGTCGTGCACAAAACGATGTAATCCAACTTTTTCCTTACGGGGAACTATAGCGCTACAATGGCTCGATTTGGTTGTTTTTTCTGCAAGTAGAACTCCTGTGCTTACAAAACTTCGTGACTAGTCGTTTGTTCGTGGACTCAAGTAGTGTTCTCTTTTCGAATTCTGCGATTATCTGACGGACAGGTTGGTCTACCAAGATAAAGATGAGACAAAATAGAAACACAAATTTTCTTATTTACTAAAATTAGGCATTGTGCTCTTCATACACACAATGATTAATCCAACTTTGTTGACTATTCTCATAAGTTATCCTGAATTCTTAGAAAATTTTGCGACGAACTTTATGAAATGACTATCTGTTAGAATTGGCGAATACTTGGCAAGGTTAAGATAAATATGTTGTTTATGTTCAGAAGAGCAATCTAATTGTTTAATTGTGAATATGTGGTTTCTATGTCACTGTTAGGTGGATACAATCAGTAATATCCTCTTAAATATTTCGTGTGATGAATAAATAAATAATTCTATTCGAAAACAAATATTTCTTTTGTGTTTCGATTTTACACAAAATTCGAATGTATGTTAAATCGAGGTATACATTCGTAACCCAACTTTGTACCGGGAAACAAGTGCTTTTGTTCTCTCCGGTGTGGTTTAGTTTTTTCGGTGGTACGAAGGTGCTTGCTGTGGCAGAGGCTGCAGTGAAGCATTACTAATAAACAGTCCCGCGAGTGATAATTGTTACCTGCGATATCAGTTAGAGTAGTGCAGTGAAGTGCGTTACTAAACATTTTTCTTGCCTGAAAGACGGCTTTGTTTAGACGAGCTATATCAGCTCTACTGTGTGAAGGTCACGCGGGTGACGGATAAAACAAACGAAGGATCAATTCACCTACCAGCTCGTCAGGAACCAACTGGTAAAGTGTTTCGTTTTGCCTTTCTCAATAGAAAGGTATTGCAATTGCTCTGAAAACCGACTTTTTAACGGAGGCCCGGAGGGCCGAGTGACATATACCATTCGATTCAGTTCGTCGAGTTCGGCAAATGTCTGTGTGTGTGTATGTATGTGTGTATGTATGTATATGTGTGTGTGTATGTGTGTGTATGTGACCAAAAATGTCACTCATTTTTCTCAGAGATGGCTGAACCGATTTTGACAAACTTAGTCTCAAATGAAAGGTGCAACATTCCCATAGGCTGCTATTGAATTTCTAATGGATCCGACTTCCGGTTCCGGAATTACAGGGTGATAAGTACGAACACGCAGAAAATGTCGATTTTAATAAATTCTGCAATGAATGTATAAAGGTGAAAAATTTTCCAAAATATGACCACAACTGCTTCGATTTGTAGTATTAGGTCACTAACATCCATTCAAAGTCTATTTGGCCACATTGGCCACCATCCTCGGTTCCGGAAGCCCCGGCGGAAGTATCTAAATTCAGAATAATAGTCACATCGGTTTCTCGGAGATGGCTAAACCGATTCGACTAAACTTGGCCTTAAATGAAAGGTATTGCGTCCCCGTAAATGGCTATTTAATTTCATCCCGATCCGACTTCCGGTTCCGGAGTTACAGGTTGTGGCGTGCGATCACATAGCAAATTGTGATTCAAACCGATACTCCGATGAAAGCAAAAAAGGTAAAAATTTCGCTAAAATGTCTCTCAAACAACTTAAATTTGCTGTTCTAGGTCACCGACGGCCAACCAAACTTTCGTTGACTACATTAACCACCATAGACGGTTCCGGAAGTGCCCGGGAAAAGCGGCCATCTTTCAAAATTTACGAACTCACATCAGTTTCCCTGAAATGGTTGGGCCGATTTTCACAAACTTAGTTCCAAATGATAGCTATAATATCCCCACAGATGTCTATAAAATTTCGTACGGATCGCTTATATGGGTCTGGAAATATAGACTAAATCGTCCGGTCACATATGAAATTCCCATATAAGCCAGAACTCAATTTTTTTTTTCAAAGGGGGGACCCCATGAAATTTCAGAAATCGAATTCGTATTTTTGATGCCAAACATCTTTAAAATGCATGAATCGTCGAGATTTTATGTTATCTCGAAAAATTTTTTTTTTGTAAAAATCGACTTTTTGGGACTTTGCCGATTTCGCACCTTTTTGCCTTTCTCAATAGAAAGGTATTGCAATTGCTCTGAAAACCGACTTTTTAACGGAGGCCCGGAGGGCCGAGTGACATATACCATTCGATTCAGTTCGTCGAGTTCGGCAAATGTCTGTCTGTATGTATGTGTGTATGTATGTGTGTGTGTATGTGTGTGTGTATGTGACCAAAAATGTCACTCATTTTTCTCAGAGATGGCTGAACCGATTTTGACAAACTTAGTCTCAAATGAAAGGTGCAACGTTCGCATAGGCTGCTATTGAATTTCTAATGGATCCGACTTCCGGTTCCGGAATTACAGGGTGATAAGTACGAACACGCAGAAAATGTCGATTTTAATAAATTCTGCAATGAATGTATAAAGGTGAAAAAATTTCCAAAATATGACCACAACTGCTTCGATTTGTAGTATTAGGTCACTAACATCCATTCAAAGTCTATTTGGCCACATTGGCCACCATCCTCGGTTTCGGAAGCCCCGGCGGACGTATCTAAATTCAGAATAACAGTCACATCGGTTTCTCGGAGATGGCTAGACCGATTCAACTAAACTTGGCCTCAAATGAAAGGTATTGCGTCCCCGTAAATGGCTATTTAATTTCATCCCGATCCGACTTCCGGTTCCGGAGTTACAGGTTGTGGCGTGCGATCACATAGCAAATTGTGATTCAAACCGATACTCCGATGAAAGCAAAAAAGGTAAAAATTTCGCTAAAATGTCTCTCAAACAACTTAAATTTGTTGTTCTAGGTCACCGACGGCCAACCAAACTTTCGTTGACTACACTGACCACCATAGACGGTTCCGGAAGTGCCCGGGAAAAGCGGCCATCTTTCAAAATTTACGAACTCACATCAGTTTCCCTGAAATGGTTGGGCCGATTTTCACAAACTTAGTTCCAAATGATAGCTATAATATCCCCACAGATGTCTATAAAATTTCGTACGGATCGCTTATATGGGTCCGGAAATATAGACTAAATCGTCCGGTCACATATGAAATTCCCATATAAGCCAGAACTCAAATTTTTTTTCAAAGGGGGGACCCCATGAAATTTCAGAAATCGAATTCGTATTTTTGATGCCAAACATCTTTAAAATGCATGAAACGTCGAGATTTTATGTTATCTCGAAAAAATTTTTTTTTGTAAAAATCGACTTTTTGGGACTTTGCCGATTTCGCACCTTTTTTCAGTTCAATATTACCGTGGCTGTTTTTTTTTCAAAATTTTAGAACTCGAACTCTTTTAATGAATATAAACAACGCACACATTCTCGTGATTCATGATTGAGAAAGGCACAATTGCACCGCTAGGTGGATTAAAATAGGTTTTTACTTTTCTTATCGATTTTTCTTATCGATTTTTTTTATTATTGTTTTTGATTTTTTATTTTGATTTGAATTAAATAGTGCGGTCGAGCGTGTTGCTCCCGCAACAAAATGGAACAAACAGAAGGATCACCCTCCGATGACGAATATTATGGGGAAGAACAACATATATCTGATACTGAGACAGATAATGTTATGGTCGATCCACTTCCCCCACTTTCCCCCAATGTCTCACAGCCCCCCCGAGTCAAGGTTTACCAGGAAGGATCCGCTGGTCCTTGGGTGGTATACTTTCGGCCCAAAAATAAACCGTTAAACAGCATAACTGTTGCACGGGAGCTGACAAAACGTTACTCGGCCGAAACCGAGATTAAAAAGGTTCAGTCAGATAAACTGCGCGTAGTCGTTACTGACTTGAAACAGGCCAATGATATCGTTAGCAATAGCCTCTTTACGCTGGAGTATCGCGTCTACATCCCTTCTCGTGATGTGGAGATCGACGGTGTGGTAAGTGATGCGGGTCTAACTGTCGATGATCTGATGAATGATGGGGCTGGCCGCTTTAAGGACCCTAACCTTCAATCAGTTAAGATTTTGGAGTGCAAGCAATTGCACTCAAAGTCCATCGAAGATGGTAATTACTATCCATCAGACTCGTTTCGCGTAACCTTCGCCGGATCTGCACTTCCGAGCTACGTTGAAGTGGGAGGAGCTCGTCTACCTGTACGCCTGTTTGTACCGCGGGTCATGAATTGTTCCAATTGCAAGCAGCTAGGTCACACGGTCACCTACTGTAGCAACAAGCAACGGTGCGGTAAATGTGGGGAACGCCATGCGGATGATACTTGCAGTAGCCCCGCTGAGAAGTGTGTTTACTGTGGGGAGAATCCGCATGCACTTTTGACATGCCCAACGTACAAACTTCGCGCGGATAAACTGAAGCGATCCGCCAAAGATCGCTCCAGACGCTCTTACGCAGAAATGCTTAAAAGAGCTGTTCCACTTATCTCCGAAAACCCATTCGCTCTCTTGCCAACTGACGATAACGCCTCTAACGACCCTTGCGAGGGGCATTCTTTGGCTCCGCTTGGAAACTCTAGGAAAAGACCTAATCAAAACTCACCTGAACTTCCTCGTAAGGGTCCTAGGTTGTCCCAAACAAGGGTACAAAATAAAAATAATTCATCAACTGGAAGTGCTGGTACAAATCCGAAGATAATACCTCCTGGTTTTGGGAAATTGAGATACAACCAGGAGTTTCCAGCACTCCCCGGGGAACCAAAAATCCCAAGTGCTCCAATTTTACAGTCAGAAACTCAACCTAAAACGGGATTCCTTAAATTCTCTGACATTGTGGACTGGATATTCACAGCTTTCAACATTACCGATCCTATGAAAAGCTTGCTGGTTGCTATTCTACCAACAGTAAGAACATTTTTAAAACAGTTGACTGAACAATGGCCCCTCCTTACAGCGATCGTATCCTTCGATGGCTAACTTATTAGACGGAATCAGGGATCTGATCACTGTTTTACAGTGGAACTGCAGAAGTATTATCCCCAAAATTGATTCATTAAAACACTTGCTAAATTACAATCATTGTGATGCATTTTCCCTATGTGAAACATGGCTAACTTCTAATATAAACCTCAACTTCCACGATTTTAACATTATCCGCTTGGATTGAGAAGACTCATATGGGGGGGTACTTTTAGGGATCAAAAAGTGCTACTCCTTCAATCGAATCAACCTCCCTTCGACGCCAGGCATTGAAGTTGTCGCTTGTCAAACAACAATCAAAGGCAAAGATCTTTGCATTGCTTCTATTTACATTCCTCCTAGGGCCATGATGGGATATCGAAGATTCTCCAACGTGATTGAACACCTTCCCTCGCCCCGCCTGCTTCTTGGAGACTTTAACTCTCACGGTACGGGGTGGGGCTGTCTATACGACGATAATCGATCTTCGACAATTCAAGACCTTTGTGACAACTTCAATATGACAATTCTGAACACAGGGGAAATGACACGAATTCCTAGACCACCTGCGCAAGCAAGTGCACTGGACATATCTTTATGCTCGACATCACTACGGTTAGATTGCAAGTGGAAGGTAATATCTGATCCCCACGGTAGTGACCACTTACCAATTGTAATTGCAATCACCACTGGTTCAAGACCATCGACACCAATCAATGTTCCCTATGACCTCACACGAAACATTGATTGGAAGAGCTACGCTGCTGAGATATCCAAAACTATCGATTCAACACAGGTACTTCCCCCGGAGGAAGAATATAAGTTTTTGTCCAACTCGATTCTCGATAGCGCGATTCAAACTCAGACGAAACGAGTACCCGACGTGAACACCCAAAAACGTTCTCCCAACCCGTGGTGGGACAAAGAGTGCTCAGACGTGTACGCGGAGAAAGCTGCCGCGTATAAAACCTTCCGGAACGACGGGTTAGTTGCTAGTTATCGAGTGTACGCGATATTAGAAAAGCGAATGAAAAATTTAATGAAAGCTAAGAAACGCAGTTACTGGAGCCGGTTTGTCGACGGGTTAACAAGAGAAACATCGATGAGCACTCTTTGGGGCACGGCCCGACGTATGCGAAACCGAAACAGTACTAACGAGAGCGTGGAATATTCAAACCGTTGGATATTCGATTTCGCCAAGAAGGTTTGTCCGGATTCCGCCCCGGCACAGAAAATCTACCGCGCCGCGTCGCCTTACAATACCGCGAACGAAACACCGTTTTCGATGGTAGAGTTCTCACTTGCTCTCTTATCATGTAACAATAAAGCCCCGGGGCCAGATAGAATCAAATTCAACTTATTGAAGAATCTGCCAGACTCTGCCAAAAGACGCTTGTTGAATTTATTTAATAGGTTTCTTGAAGGTAACATTGTCCCACATGACTGGAGACAGGTGAGGGTCATCGCCATCCAAAAACCAGGAAAACCAGCCTCCGACCACAATTCGTATCGTCCGATTGCAATGCTGTCCTGTATCCGGAAGTTGTTCGAGAAAATGATCCTTGCGTTGCTCTCAACAGAAATTCAAATGGCATATGCTAACAAAGAGCAGATGGCATCAGTATTCTTGGATATTAAGGGGGCTTTCGATTCAGTTTCGATCAACATTCTTTATGAGAAGTTGCACCAGCATGGTCTTTCGCCAATTTTAAATAACTTTTTGCTAAACCTGTTGTCTGAAAAACAAATGCATTTCTCGCATGGCGATTTATCGACATCACGATTTAGCTACATGGGCCTTCCCCAGGGCTCATGTCTAAGCCCTCTCCTCTCCAATTTTTACGTGAATGACATTGACGAATGTCTTGTCAATTCCTGCACGCTAAGGCAGCTTGCAGATGACGGTGTGGTCTCTATTACAGGTCCTAAAGCCGACGACTTGCAAGGACCACTGCAAGATACCTTGGACAATTTGTCTGCATGGGCCCTCCAACTGGGTATCGAGTTCTTCACGGAGAAAACTGAGCTAGTCGTATTTTCTAGAAAGCGTGAACCAGCGCAACTACAGCTTCAATTAATGGATCAAACTATTGCTCAGGCTTCATTATTCAAATATTTCGGGGTATGGTTCGACTCTAAAGGTACCTGGGGATGTCACATTAGGTATCTGAAACAGAAGTGCCAACAAAGGATCAACTTTTTCCGTACAATAACTGGAACATGGTGGGGTGCCCATCCAGGAGACCTAATCAGGTTGTACCAAACAACGATATTATCAGTGTTGGAGTACGGATGTTTCTGCTTTCGCTCCGCTGCGAACATACACTTCATCAAACTGGAGCGAATCCAGTATCGTTGCTTGCGTATTGCCTTGGGTTGCATGCACTCGACCCATACGATGAGTCTCGAAGTGCTGGCGGGCATTCTTCCGCTGAAAAATCGATTTTGGGACCTCTCATATCGATTGCTCATTCGATGCGATATTCTGAACCCATTGGTGATTGCAAATTGCGAAAGGCTTGTCGAGCTTAATTCTCAGACCCGATTTATGTCCTTGTACTTCGATTACATGGCACAGAACATCAATTCATCTACGTATAACGTCAACCGTGCTCTTCTCTTAGATACTTCTGATCCAACTGTATTTTTCGATACATCCATGAAGGAAGAGATTTGTGGAATTCCGGATCATATTCGCCCACAAGTGGTCCCAAATATTTTCTATAACAAATACCATCAAGTCGACTGCGCCAAAATGTTCTACACTGACGGATCAATTCTCGACGGGTCCACAGGCTTCGGTATCTTCAACGAAAATCTTGCTGCCTCATTCAAACTCAATGATCCTGCTTCAATTTACGTCGCAGAATTAGCTGCCATTCAGTATACTCTCGGGATCATTGACACCCTGCCCTCAGACCATTACTTCATCGTTTCGGATAGTCTCATCTCCATTGAGGCCATCCGTGCGGCGAAGCCTGGAAAGCACTCATCGTATTTCCTGGGGAAAATACGGGAATATCTGAGTGCTTTATCTGAAAAATCTTACCAGATTACCTTGGTTTGGGTCCCGTCACATTGTTCTATTGCGGGCAATGAGAAGGCGGACTCTTTAGCCAAGGTGGGCGCATTAGAAGGCGACACTTACGAAAGACCTATTTGCTTCAACGAATTTTTCAGTATCTCTCGTCAGAGGACGCTCGATAGTTGGCAAACCTCATGGAGCAATGGGCATCTGAAACGGTGGCTACATTCCATTATCCCGAAGGTATCAACGAATGCTTGGTTTAAGGGGTTTGGATGTGAACCGGGACTTTATTCGTACGATGTCAAGGATCATGTCCAACCATTACTCGTTTGACGCGCATCTCCGTCGTATAGGGCTTGCTGAAAGTAATCATTGTGTTTGTGAGAACGGCTATCACGACATCGAGCATGTTGTTTGGCTGTGCGCAGAGTACTGTGTTGCCAGGTCCCAACTAATAGATTCCCTTCGGGCCCGAGGTAGATCACCCTATGTGCCAGTCCGGGACGTCCTGGCAAGCCGTGACCACCCCTATATTTTTCTTATCTATATCTTTTTGAAAACCATTGATGTCCAAGTTTAATACATTTTACCCTCTCTCATTCACAGTAGAATCTCACCAACCTATCCCTGTATCTACAATATGGCATTGCTTCACGAGTCTTCGGTGCATACTCTTCTTGATAACCGTCTATCCAGAACATCATGACATACCGCACATGCAGATGATATAGAGTGCCAATAATTATCCGAAATATCGACCCTCCCCTCGCCCCTGCGATTACAGGCTGGAAACTACAACACTACAACAAAGTGTGCATATCCGCCACAATGATCAATCAGCAAACGACGATGTCAATTACACAATATGTATCCCACTTCCTACCTTTTTCCTTTACTTACATAAGAGGGGAGCAAGCCGCCCCTAAATACGGCTTTCCCTTCCCCCACTAACATGTGACATGTAATATAAAAAAAAATGAATTATCGGCCTCGTTAAGCTACAGCATTTGGGCCTAAATAAATGTATTTTAAGATATAAATCGAGGTATACCTGTATTACTAAAAGTGAGAATCTGATGGACAATTTCATTGTGCATCATTTGTAGAAAACTACATCGCGATCTAAAATCGCCAGAGTAAGCTATTAACTTTTTATCAAAGTTTCCAGATTCGCACGGGGCCTATTGGTTAAGAAGCTTTATTCCAAAAACATTTTCATTTGTAAAAAATGGATTGCCTTATTTTAACAGTGTGCTGTGCTGTGCCCTGAATGCTAACAAAGTCCCAGCTTTAAGCGAAAAAAAACATAATTCCAGATTCCACCGTTTTATGCGCACCAATGATATTTTAGGAGCTAGGAGATAAAGAGAAGAGTAGATAAAATTTGAACGAAATTAAGGCTCTTTTTGAAAGATGCTGGGTAATGCAGCAAAATGAAACAGTTTTTTTTCTATCACTGATATATTTGTTTCTTCTTTATTTTTTTCACTCATTATAGAGTATGCTTGATGTAATCTTGAATCAATCTTATTGCTCGTTAGCATCTTGTGGGATATATTTGGCCTAATTTTTAACTTTATATTTGATCAAACTCGATTAGATATTCAGTCATTTGATTCGATTTCGATTGAGAATCCTGATTGACAGTTTCATGAAGGATAGAAAAATAATTCGATGAGATTTATGTTCAAGATTGTTAACTTTTGGGAATCGCTGTACATTGAACAGAAATCGAAATCGTGGAAAGAGAAATAAAAATTTTGTCTATCGTACAAAGATAGCGATCTCAATATAAAAGTAGATAGATCACCTTTACCCGAAAGACGTGTTGCTGTTAATGTCTCAAGATTCTGAACTGAACTGGCAACTCTGTCTTCTTGATGTTTTTTTTGCTCTTATCCCTTATTATGAGGGAAATCTTCAATAAACAGACTTGCATTACTTTGAGAATTTACTGAATGTATAGTCCTGATATTTTCTTGTTCGTTTTCTGTTGTGATCCGTGTTCAATGAGTAACGACTCCGAAATTTCTTCTTAAAGGAAATTTGGTTTGTTCTTTTTCTAAGATTATGTGAAGTTTGTTCGATTTGGAAACAAAATTTGAGGACAAGCAAAACTCTGCATCTATCAATTCTGATGAAATGAATCTACCCCAAAAGATAACAAACATGGATCCAAAACTCGAAGAGCTTTTTTCTCTTTCAATCATCTTTCTTTTAATGTTGATAAGGACAAACAGGATTCTCAACTCAAAGTTGCAATAAAGACCGTCATTTATTACAATGACTCGAACTGTCTACTTTAGTTCATTCAAATATAAAACTAAATTTAAACCAATTGTATTTTACCAGGCAGGATAGGATCAGGAAGAAGGGTCATTCTAGTTTACATTAGCTATCTCCTAGAGCGAGAAAAGAAATGAAAAAAGCATGATAAAATCCGTTACTACATTAATCAACACCTTGAAAAGGTATGAGATTATCGATTAAATTTGGTCAACACCCTTCCACACTTCCTTGTTCATAAAGTGTCATTTTCACCCAAGACCCGGAGGAATCTTAAAATATATTGTTTTTGCTGAGAATGAGACTATGTATACATTGAAATTTATCTGAATTTACTGTTCATTTAAACCCAACATTTTTTGTAAGTCCTTGTTAATCGACTTCTTAATCCAATGCAAATAGTCGAATGGTACATGACTCCCGGCCCGGATGGTTGATGACTTTTAGAGTGATTGCATAACCTTTCTATATGAGAAAGGCAAAAAGGTGCCAAAGTCCAAAAAAGTCAATTTTCGCCAAATTTTTATTTTGAGCTTGCATCAAATCTCGACGTTTCATGCATTTTAAAGACATTACGGATTAAAAATACAAATTCGATTTGGAAAATTTCCCCTACTCCTCCCTTTGAGAATTTTTCATTTCATTTTGTATGGGAATTTGCTGTGTGGCTGCACTCTTCAACCCGTAATTCCGGAACCAGAAGTCCAATCAACAAAAAATTCAATAGCAGCCGATGGGAAGGTTGTACCTTTCATTTGAGACCAGAATCAAATCGGTCCAGCTATCTCTGAGAAACAGAGGTGACATTTTTTCCACATACACACATTCACACAGACATTTTCCTATCTCAACGAGCTGAGTCGAATGGCCCGAGATTAGTTTGCCGATTTTTAGAGTGATTGCATAACCTTTCTATATGAGAAAAGCAAAAAAGGAATCAAAGAAAATAACAAGAATCCAAACGCTTCATAATAGCTTCCCAAACCAATACCGCGTTTCTTCTGTAAATCGCAACGAATCAAAACTACCGGATGTGAACGAAAAAATCGTGCTATACAATTGGCCAATCTGCTATATGTGAGTGCACACAACGGTAACGGAACGAGCTTACTTGTTATGCCGACCGGCAGGGTGACTATGACAATCCCTCGGAGATTGGGTTTTCAATGATCTTCGGGTGGCAGTAGCGTAGTTCACTGTTGTCGGGTCGATCAGGCTAGGAGGCCGCACCGTAGGCCAGAAATGACGACGGCCGAGTCCTTGGGGTAGATGTGTCCCCGTGTAGGTTTTGGTGGAGATCCAACGGCTTGCCAACTAGCGATTCGACCACGATGTTGCGTTCTTCACCCAGAACTAGCACCCACGTTGAATGGGTAGCGTCACCTGTTCAACGCGCATTCACGTTATTAACGAACTCATTTAAAACGGCAAATGACTTACCTGATTAGCACCAAGCTTAGTTCACACACTCACTCAATCAATTAAACTAATTTCGCACCTAAAATCTAAAATTAGTTGGAAAAACTATTAAGCATTTTTTCAATTTCAAATTAAAGGCACACAGTACTTTTGCCTTAAACTTTACACGCGCAACGCGAACTTAAATTTTTAGTCAAACGCAACTGATCTCCAGAACGGTCTCCACCAAAGTAACGAGCTTATCGGGAATCTGTTCATGCGTACCCTTTGGCGGTATCGTGTGTTCGCGCGTAATTTGTTCTGATTGGCTTTTGAATAAATCCCTTTTGTTCCCTTTTGATCATTTCCATTTGTTCGTACTTTCATTTGTTCCACTTTTCCTGCGATTAGCGTAAGTGAGAATAATTTTACGCAGACAAGTAGGCTTTTTTGTGTAAGAGTTGCCATAATCGAGCTTTCTATATTCTAGTTCAGCTATCGTCCGCTAGGGTGTCAAATTTATAACTGGTATACAGTAAGGTAGTTTTGTTAATTGAGATAGAACAAATTAATTTGTTACATTCGCCCATGTTAACTTTAAAAAAATAGGATGAAATTTTTTTTATGATTCTAACGTTTCTTATTTGTAATATGTACAATATTGTAAACCTGTACAATTTATTCGACAAGTTGCTCTACTATTGCGTTTTGATGTTCAATTGGTGATTTCGAATCTCTCATTCATACTAAATTAACATTCATTTCCCTTTATACTGATATTAACATTGCCTTCATTAACGCTTAAGGCAATTTCCCCCTACCAAATTTTCATAACTTCATACATTTATGAATGAAAAATTGTATTATCTCTTACTACATAACTTCACACATATGTGAAAAATCATTTTCAAACTTATTCGAATTACTCCATATATTTATGGAAAATTATCTTACCAAAACTATTTACTTCCCAATTTGTGGGAAAATAAACACTATCCTAAACTCAGGCACACACTCGCTGTATTCACCCTACCCTATATTCGAAACACTATTGTGTCGGCAATGCATACTGGTAGGCGTAATACTTTCGAAACTCGAAACCATGTCTGAAATGCATTCAGCAGCTATCAAAATTTGTTCAGCTGTATATGAGTATTGTGAGATATCGGCAGGGCAGGAAATATTCGAACCGAACCTATGTTCGAATACTTTCAAAGCGCGATGCTTTGCGTTACTGGTTCGTATTCACAAGCTTCGCATCACAATCGCTTACCATCGTAATTGCGGACATTTGGGCGATACTTTTGCATGCTCTTCGGCGAGGACAAATGAAGCTTCTTGTTCATTTCATTGATGTTCGGAAAGATATGTAAAAGCTTTTGCGTAGTTTTCGACGAACACGAGCTAAGCTCTTGGTTCGTGTAATCGATATTTTTGAAACAGTTACACGGAGCTTCGAAACGATGTTCGCGAACACAGAAAAAAGATTACCTCGAAGTATTTCAGAATCACGAACACCGAA
The DNA here is from genome assembly GCF_030247195.1 of Topomyia yanbarensis. Taxonomy (NCBI): domain Eukaryota; kingdom Metazoa; phylum Arthropoda; class Insecta; order Diptera; family Culicidae; genus Topomyia; species Topomyia yanbarensis. Next base: position 243,757,956 of record NC_080671.1, on the reverse strand, counting down.
AGATTATATCAATTTTGCATCGCGAGCCATCGCTAACATATTCGCCGGACGATATTAGTTTTCTTTATTCAAATACCTACCTACTAGTTATGCAAAAAAAGTATATTCTAGACAGAGGCCTTGTATTAAGGGTGGAATAGGTGAAAAATAATTGTGACAATGTGTAGCTTATGGATGCTGGGGTTAACTGAAAAGGGACGTAACAAGTTTATTTAAGATACCCTACTGATATATTACCAGTAGGGATAAAATCAAGATTTCGTGACAGGGCGGGGATAAATTTTCAAATGAAATAAATTAGGGCTAGAAAATGAAGTTAAACACAATGTACACAACGTATTGAGTGGCTCGCTTATCTTAGTCATGTTCCTATAGTCACCTACCAGTTATGTCAGTTTCTTGAGGATAAAGATATCGATATCCATTCAAAGGAAAAAATCGATTATCAGTTAAATAAATAACGTCATGATGTGTATAGCGGACCCTACACGTGCAGAAATATTGACAATAAATCGATTATTGATCAATATATTGATCGTGTAAGGGTATCTTGGAAATATTGATCATGCAGAAATCAAATGGGATTGACGGATTGAAGCAGTCTTGTCAATATTTTTATTGACAATATTCTTGTCCAGTGTAGGGTCCGCTTGAATCCTAGAAATAAATAGGGAATGTCAATAAACTCGACCATTCCCGATTCACATTTGGCAGTTCTGGTCGTTTTGTAAATCTTGTGCACTTATTTAAAAAACGCTTTGAATCCATCTACCAGTGTGATGAGACAATTTTATAACTGTTTTCGAATATTATATCGGTTGAGAACTTTTAGAACATGATATTTCGAGAAATTTTGAAAGTGAAATTAAATCAGTTGTAAAGTTATAGAAAATAGCCTTTTAAAATGAACGGACAATTGAATTATTACTAATACTTTATGAATACATTATCTAAGTTCTTCATTCAATGCAATATGTATGCAAAAAGTTAAAAACTGGATTTCCCTTGGGAACTGGTAGAAAAAAATCGAAAAAAATGTGTTGGCGATCCGAGAACTAGAACAGAAATTGTAACCCTTGGACCTCTGAAGTGCATGCGTACAAAATGCTATAGTCTAATGTTTGTTTTCATTCATTTCATTTAATAATTTTCAGTTGAGCAATTCTGTCGCAAACTGCATTGTGGAGCGAGGGTCATAACTTCCTAAATTTAAGTGTTCCTATTAATTTAGTACACTCTCTTTAACATAAACTACTCTAACAAATGAACGAATGGGAGTAGGTTCGATAAATTTTGAAAGAAGCCGTTAAATCAACCACTTAAGGGATTACACCACCGTAAAATTAAAAAAAAATCGAAATTGATCTTGATTGATTTTATTATTCCACATCAACATTTGAATAGGGCTAATAAGATTTGTGAACAAACTTTTGTTTTGCTGATTTCTCTTAATTTGTTATCATTTCAACACAGAAAACATTTGAAATCGATTCTACCAAGGGCAAAGATGTTGATTCATGTGTATTTTTCATAAAATTCAAGTCTGTAGCGGAAAAATGAGCGAAATAAGTTTGTTTACAAAAGTCTCATTAGCCCTTTAGAAGAATTACTATTGTATTGATCTAAAATATGGGTCTTCAAAATAATATATCAAAATATGGAATGCGAATAATAATGGAAAGACAGTATTCGAAAAAGTTCGAGTTTAGAACGACTTTCATTCTACTTGGAGTTATTTATTTCGCTTCTCATTTCAAATAAGGGAAGATTACATCATGGAGAAGATAAACCAAATTTTGTCCTTCTCAGAATTGTTTTTGGATTTCCAACAAAAAAAATCACTAGAACATTGTTTGTAAGTTCTTTGCGTTTCTCCATCAGTAATTAGTTAACAAATACAATACAAACAAGTTGGAATATCCTTCTCATTATTTATCACAAAACAAATGTACAGGAATCAGGAAATAAATTTCATAAAAGTGGAACATGTAATAAGTTTGACACTTCATTTATTAAGTGAACAGATTCTGTCGAAAATGTTTGAAAATAAATATTTTGTCTCTTGTGATTAGGTAATTAACCAATAAACTTATAAAACAATATTATAAAAATCATTTGGAAGCTTTCCTCTTGGTTTGGTACAGGTGCCTGGAATGCAACATTATAATTCAATTAATGACAATAATAATGGATTCAAGTATGTAGGTACTAGGTTAATAAATTCATTTGGTAAAATTAAAAATAACGTTTAACACACAAATCATCGCATATTATTGAGTGAATATGACTAGCCGATTTAGGAATGTTGCGCAAGAACGTTAGAAACCGCAACAAGTTGAAAACAAAGGCCAATGGACTACGCCTAACTACCCCTCAGTGGATGCAAATAAATGAAGTTCGCCGTCTAACTGAACTCAGACGTCAGCAGTGAGATTCCATCCGAAAATTGTTCTTTTTAGGAAGAATTTGTTTTAGATAGGTAGATTATTAAGAGAGGGGTAATGGTTTTAGCGTTAAAAAACACTATTTGCGATTTTTTTAGAAATTTGGGCGAAGCGAATTGATCAAAACTTTTGTACATTATAATGTATCATTTCATCCAAAAGAGTCATTTCACCAAAAAACATTTTTTCACACTGAAACCCTTACCCTCTTAAACATACTTTATACATCTTCACCTTAACTCCTTGGCAGGGAAAATATACTCCGATTGAAGAAGAAAAGACGAGTTTGCAATCAAAGTAGCTAGTAAACATAATTGTATTCCGAAAAAAAGAATTTGAATTTCACTACCACTACGCTCATTCAAACTCGTGGCTCATAAATTGGTAAGGTATGCGCCGCACCTAATCCCTAAATCCTAAATTATAATCTTAAAATAATCCTTTTTATTTATACTCAAAATAAGATTTACAGTTTATGATTTTAAGACAGATAGTCACGTAGCGAACATGTTCGCGGTGGCCTCATGATGCTGATGCTTGAAGCGATATAAAACTTCGATGTTCGCGATTCTCAAATAAACGAGGCATTCGCTTTATATGTGTTCACCGAATATCGCTTCGAAACTCTGTGGAAATGTTCCAAAAACGCAAAAACCACGAGCCAAGAGCTTACCTCGTGTTCGACGATGTGTGCTTCTAAGGTTAATGTGAACTTTTTCGAACATTGTAAAAAGCGAACTAGATGCGAAGCTCGCTTCGTCCGAGCAGAGATAAGTTTTACCCCTAAATGTTCGCAGCGATTGTGCCAAACTCATCGATTTCATGTGGTATGCTTGAGAAGGTGCTTCGTGAAGCTTCGATCAGCAATCAATTCATTTTTCGAAATTTTCCTGCCCTGGATATCGGTCGAAAAATTAATCAGGTGCTAAATAATTGTTGAAAAGGTAAGTAAAATCATTATTTTTCGCGATAAATTGGTGGGAAACTAACTGTGCCGTTCTATATCTTCGTTTGTTTTATAGAACGGATGTTTAGAAGATCCACGATGAACTTATGTTGCCGGAATGATGATGCCAGAAATGAAGGTGATCTCTTGGACATCTGATGACTGGAGGAGCTTTTTGTCGAATAATTTCTGACTTATGATAGAGATAAGTATTCGTTTAATATTCTAGTTGCGTTTTTACTAACTGACGCTAACGTAACCTACTAATAGCTACTATAACAAAACAGTTTATTGGAACAATGACTAATACTGTTTTTTTCTTTTCTTTTCTTTGTTTTTTTTTGAGTTAGATCCGCGATGGATGGATTATTCTATCGATATTCACATCGGGTAAGTATACTGTTTTCGATCCAGTCTAATCTTTTCTTTTTTTATGCAATGGATTTAAGGTAGTGTTCTTCATGTTTTATGATATTGCTAACATTGGTGAACAGTAACGTAAAATCTAGTATGAAAACGGGATCATAGTTATAAGAAAGGTTCAATGACACTATATGGAAAAATGCATTTAATATTTTACGATTTTTAACATCAAAAATGAGCTCAGCACCTCAAATTTAGCTTAAATTGTGATTTTTAGCCAAATTAGGTAACACTTGAGGTTTTGTCCAACTTTTGTTTGAAGATCCGCCACTGTGGGGCGTTACGTTCACGTTGTCGGTTTTCGATTCTTTACAAACCTCGCATTGGGTGCAAATTCGTTTGACATCCGCCAACATTTTTGGCAAATAAAATTTCTCTCACACCTTTCCAAGAGTTTTGGCAAACCCAAGTGGGCCTCTTGATGCATTAGTAGAACTATGTTGATACGTTCTGCTGCGGGTACAACATACTTCCACCTAAACCCGGGATCATCTAACCCGGTCACATTCATGATGTATTTATAAATTCTCCCATCAACAATCTTGAAGTCTTTGTAGTGTTCAGGTTGCTTCGTTATTTCGTTTCGCGCCTGCCGTCATGACGTTGATACCCCTTGACAAGAAATCCGCAGATTTTGCGTTCCCCTTCTATATTCGAAGGATATATCGTATTTCGATAATTTTAAAGCCCACCGCGCAATTCGAGGAGACTTCGACTCAATGGACATCGACCGTAGGAAGGTCAGGCTCATGGCATCGGTCTGGATGATGAACTGAGTTCCTTCGATAAAGTGTCTAAAATGTCCAATGCTTAGTAAGACGGCTAAACACTCTCGTTCGGTGGCACTGTAACGCTTTTGTGTTACCGATAATTTTTTTGAAAAGTAAGCAAGGCATTTACGTTCACCCTTTTGAATCTGGGTCAAGACCGCCCCAATTGCTTGGTCAGTACTATTGGTTTCTAAAATGAATGGTAGATCGAAATCCGGGTTGGCCAGTATTGGTGCGGAAACTAAAGCTGATTTAAGCCTACGGAATGCGTCATCGGCTTGCTCTGTCCATAGAACCTTCTTTCCCTTTTTAGTAAGTCCGATATTGGCGCGGTTATATCTGAATAGTTGGGTAGAAATTTCTGGTAAAATCCTGCTAATCCCAGTAATCTACGGATGTCCTTGACTGTTTTTGGGGTTGGGTAGTCAAATACTGGTTGAATCTTTGAAGGGTCAATAGATAACCCTTTCTCCGATACGATATAGCCTAAGTATTTAATTTTTGTTTGGCAGAAGTTGGATTTTTGTATGTTTATGGTTAAGCCTGCTGCGCGAAATCGATCACCAATAATTTTCAGGAGTCGAATATGAGTAGCGAAATCTTTTGTCGCAACAATAGTCTCATCGAGGTAGGCTCCAAATCGTGGCCTAGGACTTTAAACGTCTCATTAAACGTGCCATAGTAGCGGACGCGTTCGTCAAACCAAATGGAATTACAGTAAATCTGTACAGCCCTCTATTCGTTCTAAACGCAGTTTTGTTTTTAGAGTTTTTTCTAACGGAACTTGGAAAGAAGATTCTGAAAGGTATATTATGGAGAAGAATTTTGATTCCTTAATGCGATGTAGTGTATTGGTAATACTGGGGAAAGGGAAATCATCGTGCTTTGTAACTTCATTGAGACCTGAGTTCTGCCTAAGTTTCTATCTACAGTACAAGGAATCTGCTTAATTACTTCGAAAAGTTTCTGTGGCAGTGCAGGACTAAGCCAATGTTCAGTCACAAGGTCTTCAGGGTTAGCGTAAGAGTTTTTAGGGAAATCTAATGTAAGGATATCAAGGCTATGGTCAGTTTCATGAGATATATTGCCCGGAATCGGTTCCTCTGAAGTTAATGTAAACACGATCGACTCGGAATTAATGCTAAAGTAGTTTTCTACAAAATTTAGGTCAACAGTTTCAACGGACCGTAGGGTCGGTGTTCGAATATTGCCCAAAGGTATATTCCCATTAGGAGTATGAAGTTCAAACCCGAACTAGCTTAAAAAGTTTATTCCCAGTATTAGAGCTTGCGAGATACCTGAAGCTATTACGGTGGGTACAACATGGGTCATTCCGCCGTAGGTGTAAGGTACCTGTACGCCTCCGTTGCATTTATTTGGGTCCCATCAGCGGTCCTAACTTTGAGGTTTACATCGTGAATGTTCAAACCGAACTTGTTTATAAGTTCCATTGAATTTACTATTGTAAATGCAGCCCCCGTATCCGCTAAAGCTTCTGCTTCCACACCAAGAATATTCACGGTTATCCGAGGACATCTATGAGGTTTGATATCAATTTAATAAACACCGGGCTGCTCAGGGAAAACAAACCCCTGCGACGATTGCATAGGAACCGTACAAATATTAAGAGGAGAAGCTGGGTTCCTGAGACTTCTTCCCTCCTCCCGTTTTTTGGCTACGAGAATCTAGTATAGATCGGTTTATGATTTCCAGGGCAGTTGGAAGAAACTTCCTGAAAAACCACAAACATGACAAAAAATATTCTTAGCTTCAGTACAAAAATGCCTCTGTTTTCGGCAATGCCAACAGAATGGTTCTGAGGGTTCATTTGACCGATCTTGGTTGAGCGTTCCCATAGTTTTGGGATATTACGAGAAGACCTTGCGGTTATCGCATTGAGTTCTTCTTCATCCTCTAATGATTCTTCGCACCCTGCATCGAGCGCATGGATATCCTGATTACCCCCTCTAGATCGCGGGCAGAACAAATTCTGTTCCAATGCGTCGAATCGATAACATTTTTGAGACAGATCTTCGATAGACCTGATATCCTCCAATGCTAATCTGCGCTTGTAAGACATTTTCATATTCTCAATCACTAATTCGAATTTTTCGATTTCTGACATGGGATCAACCTTTGAGATAGAGCATCGAGGTCAGTTAAAAATGTACTGCAAAGTTCGTCGGGCTTCTGTTTACGATTTCTCATTTCTTCTTTTATAAATCTATCGCGATTAGGATTATCGTATCTCATCGTTAGATAATACAGTAAAGCTTCCCAATTAGAGATTCGCTCCACATAGGTCGTGTACCATGTATAAGCATCGCCCGTAAATAGTAAATGGGCGTGAGGCTTAAGTTCCTCCTTGTCGATTTCATACGATGTGCAGAGAATATCCATGGTCCTCAAAAACGGCACTAGGGGAAAAGAATTTCCATCGCCACTAAATTTTGGCCATGTTTCGGTGGTCTTGCAAATTTGATGAGGCTGTCGACGTGGACTACTGGGTGGGTCGAATTCTTGTCTTTGAGAAGAGTCAGGGCGTTTCTGGGTTCCCGAGGAGTCGAGTTATTGAACACGCGTGGTTGGTTGAAAGACCTATTAACAAATAATCGGTTGCTAGCGACGGATGCCGGCATTTTTAGATCACCTGGTACAACAGACCAACAACGCAGCTCTCCTGAACGACGAGTCATAATTCTCGGCATGTGAGATTGATAGTTTGGCGATAATGCTAAAGGCATATTCGCCACCTTTCTATCACGTAGGCCTACATTCATGACTTCGTCAGCTAAGCGGTCGACGGAATTTCGGTTTAAAGTTTGTCGTTGTGGTGCCGATACATATTTTTCGACACACTGCCTCACGTACGCTTGTAGCTCAGACGTACGAACGTATTCCTCAGGGCTCAAAGAATCTGGCACTTCCTTAAAGAATGAAGTTCTAACCCTATCTCCTTTTTTCGGGGTCCTATCCGTATCATAGAGACTTTGATTACCGATCGAATTGGCCGACTGTGAGTTTTTTTGTTTCCCACCACTCTACTAATGAAACTCGCCGTTTTGTGACTCCTAACTTGGAAATTGCCCCACTGTTGTTTCTGGGAACATCGTCAACTGTTTCTTCCGAGGAATCTGACGCGGAGGTCACTTTCGACGCAAGACTGGCACGTCGCACAGTGGCTGGAGGCTGGCCAAAACCTCGAAAATTTATTTTTGAAATATTGATATTTTATATTTTTCCTAAATTTCTCATGTATTGAATGATATATATTCAAAATTTTATGATCATTGGATAAGAACATGATTTTTAACATGAGTTTAAACGTAGCAAAGTCCTGACTTTTTAATGATTTTCATTACCGAAACCACCATTGCTCTGTTCACTTCAAATGCATGTTGCTCTTTTGATTTTAGTCCGATTTTAGCACAACTAGTTTCATTGTGTAGAGGAACAAAAGAACTTGGTTAGGGAATAAAATACATTTGGTAAATTTGCTTGGAACTATGACTTTTTGATTTAAATATGTTTGAGGTGGTCAGATCAAAAATACTTTTTTCACTAATGTATTTTGTACAAATTTCGGAATAATTTCGGAACGGTCACATAGTATACATTCTATGGTAAATAACCTGTACTTTTCGAATATCATGGTCTCGTTCTGCGCCTAGGTGCGCAAAAAGGTTTAAGGAGATTTTGAAGCTTTGTTGCTGATATGGAGGCGCATGGTGTTTTGTGTAAAATAGTTAGCCAATCTACAGTAAACCAATACGTTATACAATGGATTTAAAGTAGTGTTTTTAATTTTTTGTGATATTGCTTACATTGGTGAACAGTAACGGAAAATCTAACATGAAAACGGGATCATAGTTATAAGAAAGGTTCAATGACACTGTATGGAAAATGCATTTAATATTTTACTACTTTTGGCATCAAAAATGAGCTCAGCACCTCAAACTTAGTTTAAATTGTAATTTTCAGCCAAATTAGGTAACATTTGAGGTTTTGTCCGACTTTTGTTTGAAGGCCCGCCACTGTGCGTCGCTCAGTAGTACCCGAGGTAACGGTTCTATACACCTTATCATGTTCACTTATAATTTCACTAAAATACTTCGACAACATTTTCTTGATAATGTCTAATAAAACATATCGACGTTCGTCTTCTTCGGAAGTCGTAACATTACACCCACGAACCCGCATGAAAAATTGGTAAAGTCTAGATTTCGCGCCAGGATCAGACATTAGGGGAGACTGAGGAGACTTGATCCCCGGGGAGACTTGATCCCATCATTGTAACTCAAAGGCGGATCAGAATACGTTAATCGAATATACTAGAAAGTTGCGCAGCTTTATCTAAACATAAGTTTCTTTAACACAAAAAAATAAATTGGACATGTGTTACCGAATTTTTACCGATTCAAAGAAAAAAATCTCAGAAGAACTGAAGAAGATTTATTTTCTAAATTTTCAAACTTTTATACAATTGATAAAGTCACCCACTACATACTATACTTTTGCATACAGAATTATCGGAGAATGTCAATTATATGAATACGTTATGATTGAGCTGATTTTTTTGTTCAACTATACTTGTACTAAAGTTTGCTGAAATATATGCTATGGGTTCACTTGATCCCTTCAAATTCGTGGAGATTTGATACCCTTCGCCATGCTTCATACACACCACTGAAAATAACCAAATTCACACCAGAGTCATTGTCATTGTTGCCATGAAATAATAAAAAAATACTGTCAAAAATGAACGCTTCATCGTACAGAAACTTAACTGTAATTGTTTACTACAGTATACGTAGCAACCATGCATCCCACATTTGACGTTCCTCAACCATAATAACGACAGCTTTCAGATAATTGCACAGAGATTTGGGGAATTCGTAAAAAAAACCTTGTGAGAGATGCGTAATATGTAGTAACAAAAATAGTAATATGCAATCACAACAATTTAATCAATACCACAATACATTTATAACATTGAATGGGATTAGGTACCTATTTTTGTCATATTAGGGAGGGTACCACATTATTTCATTATTAATTGTATTATTTAAGCTTCTTTGCTTTGTTATTAGGCGCCATTTTTTATTTCGATTATAGAGGTTTTAGCCTTAATGTCATTCGGCTCTTATTATAATAGAATAACAAAATTGTCTTGAGAATGGTGAAAATCTTCTGTTTGAGCGCAGCTAAAACTCTAATCGAGTACCCCAATTATCGCAACACCATTTGAGCCAATGCGTTGAGCAAAGATGGCAGACGCTGCTCTAACCAAAGGCTTCAGATGGGTAGGATGATAATAGAAACAGGGTAAAAATAGGCTTATTACCCTACATGCTCTTTTAAACACGTTTTCAAAAAATAATCCAGTGTCCCCAAATTAGGGATCGAGTCTCCACTAATCAAGGAATTTTGCAGTTTTTGGTTGTTTTCCAAAAATGCTCATAGCTCATGTCCAGTATAATATTTCCATGTAATTTTTTTATGATTATCAGTCAACCCTAGAAACAATATAAAACTACAAAAAATACATAGTTTTTGTATCATTCCACGGAGTAGGATTGAAAAATAAAAAAGGGGATCAAGTCTCCTCAGTCTCCCCTACTATAATACTTCGATTTCATCTAACATTTTTTCAATCAAGTAAGATGGTAAGATGGTAAGTTCATAATCGAGTTCAAACTCTTCTAAATGGGATACATTCATCCGATACAAGTTTGCTGTTACCTTCGCCATAGTGTCTAACTCACATCTACCTAGGACTTGGGCCATTACCAAAGCCACACAGGTGGATCAAAACAAATGAAAATATAAAGCAAATAATAATAAGAAAAAATAGAAAATATTTCCAGCTTATTCTAAACCTTATCCTACAAATTCAATAAATTTTCCAATTTTTTGTAACTTAAATCAAATCCGAAATTCAAAAACCAATCACCAGAATACGTAATAGTAAACCAAACTTATAAATTCTAATTGAGCACAATCAATTTTCAAAATTCCCTCGCGGCCCACGTTGGGCGCCAAAATGTAACCGATGGATGGACCGACAAATGGATTCTTGTTATTTCCTATTTTTTACTCAAGCTAGACTGATCTATCGTGCGCCTTCACTGTGATATCGTGGTTTCGAGATTTCGTCCTGATTCGCGTGATCAAAGAGTATACTGAACTACCGTAGATTAGAGTAAGATCGGGAATACCTAACCCGCCCCACGTTGGGCGCCAAAATGTAACCGTCTTCTTTCTTCCTTTCAACTGAACGCATAACCTCGCGACTTTACTACCGAAATTGAAGTAACACGGTTACCAAGTTACAGTGATTTAAGCGCCACCTTCCTACCAAGGATCACTGTACCAGATGGTGTCCGGCCAAAGACTCTTAACTCGGGCGGGTTCGGTATTCCCGATCTTACTCTAACCTACGGTAGTTCAGTATACTCTTTGATCACGCGAATTAGGACGAAATCTCGAAACCACGATACCACAGTGAAGGCACACGATAGATCAGTCTAGTTTGAGTAAAAAACCGCGATATCACAGTGAAGGCGCGCGATAGATCAGTCTAGCTTAAGTAAAAATGGAATCAAACAAAATAACAAAAATCCAAACGCTTCATAATAGCTTCCCAAACCAATACCGCGTTTATTCTGTAAATCGCAACGAATCAAAACTACCGGATGTGAACGAAAAATTGGGCTATACAATTGGCCATTCTACTACTGCTAACACTTTATTCTGTTGTCTCTTGTGAGTGCGTAAAACGGTAACGAAACGAGCTTACTTGTTATGCCGGCCGGCTGGGTGACGATGACAATCCCTCAGAGCTTGGGTTTTCGAGGATCTTCGGGTGACAGTAGCGTAGTTCGTTGTTGTCGGGTCGATCAGGCTAGGAGGCCGCACCGTAGGCCAGAAATGACGACGGCCGAGTCCTTGGGGTAGATGTCTCCCCGTGTAGGTTTTGGTGGAGATCCAACGGCTTGCCAACTAGCGATTCGACCACGATGTTGCGTTCTTCACCCAGAACTAACACCCACGTTGAATGGGTAGCGTCACCTGTTCAACGCGCATTCACGTTACTAACGCACTCATTTAAAACGGCAAATGGCTTACCTGATTAGCACCAAGCTTAGTTCACACACTCACTCAATCAATTAAACTAATTTCGCACCTAAAATCTAAAATTAGTTGGAAAAACTATTAAGCATTTTTTCAATTTCAAATTAAAGGCACACAGTACTTTTGCCTTAAACTTTACACGCGCAACGCGAACTTTAAATTTTTAGTCAAACGCAACTGATCTCCAGAACGGTCTCCACCAAAGTAACTAGCTTATCGCGAATCTGTTCATGCGTACCCTTTGGCGGTATCGTGTGTTCGCGCGTAATTTGTTCTGATTGGCTTTTGAATAAATCCCTTTTGTTCCCTTTTGATCATTTCCATTTGTTCGTACTTTCATTTGTTCCACTTTTCCCGCGATTAGCGTAAGTGAGAATAATTTTACGCAGACAAGTAGGCTTTTTTGTGTAAGAGTTGCCATAATCGAGCTTTCTATATTCTAGTTCAGCTATCGTCCGCTAGGGTGTCAAATTTATAACTGGTATACAGTAAGGTAGTTTTGTTAATTGAGATGGAACAAATCAATTTGTTACAAGGTATAGGTGCAATTCACACAACAAGTTGACTTCTATCAGCTCTTCTGATGTAAACTTCCCTGTTCCGTCAGAATACGTAAAGTGCATTTCTAGTGTGTGTATTCAAATGTTCCGTACGTCAAAACCATTCGTACCATTGGTGTGTTCTCCGTAGGAACTCCATGTAACTGATTTTGACGTTCCGTTGACGTTCTGTGCGGTTGACGGAAGGATAGCGTGTCGTGTGAATAGCACTTCACATCGACATTTTATGTGTGGTTTCTATGTACGTGTTGATGGATGCAGAAATAAAGCATGTAGAATCGATAAAGCTTACTAAAGTGAGCCTGTGTGCGGGTAGGGGCTTTTCTTTATATACTTTTTCTTAATTCAATGTCTCGGTCACATTTACGTTTGATGCTCATCAATTTGCGTGGTGTGCTGGTCGGGGTCTTAGTCTTTTGATATGGGAGGAAGCAATATTGAGATTTTTTTTGGCGGCGCCGTTTTCATCGCGAAGATGGGAGGGTTGGCAAAGGGAGACTCTAAATTCCACATACACTGGCAACTTCATTTAGTCCTCGGTAGCATATATTTCTGTCAGCCCCCGGATAGAATTTCACAATAGCATTTACCCTACAAACAATCATAAAACAATAAATATTATAGTTATTACTGTTTCAGCATTGTTCGATGCCAAGTTCTCACAGTAGATTTACAATAAAATTTCATGTAACAATAAATTTCACTGTTCAGCAAAAAACTGATACAGTGCATTCACATTAAATTTTACTGTTTTCGAGTAAAAAATGATTGGAGAAAAATTTATTTTTTTAATGTTAAGTTACATAACCACCCCCCTTTTTCACTGTAAAAGTCTATTTTACATTGAAATTTACCGTAAAAACGTTAAAGTTTACTGTTTTTGTATTGTAGCATAACACTAAAACTTACTGTAAATTATTGTAAAATTACTGTACTGTCACAGTGAAAATCATGGTTTTGTTACTGTACATTTCTATTCGGGCCTCTTGTCTCTTCTGCTGTAAGTTTTATGCATTTAACACATCTGGAGGAGGTTTGAAGTGGAGCGTGAGTGGCATTGGGAGTATCTCTTTGTTTACTTTCTCTTTCCATCATTCAGACTTTGCTTCAGTAAAACATTCGACGCGATTGATTTAATAGTATGTCGATGAATTTGCTGAAGAATTTTCGGTTTGATGAAAGAGTATATAAGATTTCTCTCCTCGGAAAAAAATCGAAACTAAATTACGCGTATTCTGTATAATGCATAGATTGTATTGTCTACAAAGAAATATCCTGAAATTTCTACTATCGCACCAGTAATTACTTTTTCGCGATTCTCGTGGATCTGCGGAGATGTTCTTGGTCTTAGAAATAGCGAGTGTCGGACTGGCTGCTCCTTCCTCTTCACGAAGATTTAGCTTGGGTACTTGCAAAAAGTCTACCGCACAGGATTCACGCTTCTTCGAGGCAGAAAAGTTAATCGCATTACTTTATGTTGCAGGCAATAATTAAATTATATGTCGTTTGAAAAATATTAGATTCAATTACACATAACTAACACTCCCGACAGTCGGTTTTCCGAAATTTGAGCTGCATTTTTACAATCTCAGAATTAATACAACAAATGATAAATCTATTATAAATTCTCGACAGTTGGCTGCCCAGAACAATAAACACATGATAACACCTCAGACAGTGGCATAGATCACATCACTTATCAAGGGTAATCCAGATTTATGTAACTCTTTATCCTACCCACTAACAAAACTCCTTCCCGTGACAAGCGTGGAGATGCAGAGGTCTCCATAACACACACTAATATTTCTTTCCTTCCCCGATGACCGTAAGGGCGTGGCCGGCACCGTTATTGCCTTTCAAAGTTTAGAGTTCTCGAAACAGGCACATTGAGGATGGATAGCTACCCCCAGGCCCCGTTCGTTGATTCTTTGTGCAATCTCGATTATTCTGGCCAATCACGGAGTTGCAACTACGAATTGTACGGTCATTATGCTCATGCTCATGCTCATATCTGGACAAACATGCCAAAAGATCCTGGATGCGAATGAGAGCCTCTGTCTACCTTCTCTTTCGTTTATTACGGCGTCATCATAAAACTTTCCAATATTGTTTTAGTACCGAAAGACTTTTAATTTATGTTAGCATATTATGCTAAGGAGCAAACGTATAAGCGGCGGACTTTTTAAGGATTTTCTCCTAGATTCGGCGGAAAATCGAACAAAAATTTATTTCATATATATATATATATATATATATATATATATATATATATATATATATATATATATATATATATATATATATATATATATATATATATATATATATATATATATATGGTGTTTGGATCATGGTTAAGAACCTCTCGGGGGGTGATAGGCTGTCATATTTGGAGAAAAAAATGATTCTACACATACCATCAAATCTCAACCGTTACAGAGTTATTGAACTTATTGTCAAAAAAACTTATTTTTCTTAAAATACTTCTAACTTTAAAAGTGTACTTTGTATTTTAAATCTTTTAGTTCCATTCGAAAGGTGAGAAAATTTTCTATTCAATGGTGTTCTCATATCTTTTAGTTAATTAGTTTTAATTACGTTTTAGCTGTAAAGTAGTTTAAACCGGAGCCCTAGCAATAGCCGAAAATCCACCGTAGGCGGCGTATTAGTAGCGGTTAATACCAGTTTGAAGGCAAAAACTGTCGAGAATATTTCTTGGGCTTGTCTAGAGCAGGTTTGGACGATTATCGAGCTTGGCGACCGTAAGTTATACTTGTGTGCGTTGTATGTTCCACCCGACCGCGCTCGTGATATCGAATATGTTGAAGCACACTGCAGCTCACTTTTTACTATCCACGAAGACGCGAACGCAGTTGATGAGATCATGGTACTAGGAGATTTTAATCTTCCTAGCATTTCATGGAAGTCTTCCCGCAACGGATTCCTTTATCCGGATTCGGACCATTCCGTACTCCACCCAGCTGCAGTGAGGCTACTTGACAGCTATAGCTCAGCCACGTTACTACAAATCAATTCTATTGCCAATGAAAATAGCCGCCATCTCGATCTTTGTTTTGCCAGCGATCAGGTTTCCGCCACATCAATAGTGATGGCGCCCTCTCCTCTAGTAAAACCAGTGATGCATCATCCTCCATTGATCGCTACGATTGATGCCACTGTGGTGCATGATTTCGATATTGCACCACGTTCTGTCACCTACGATTTCCGTAAAGCCGACCATCGCAGTATCGCAGACCTTTTTTCCACCATCGATTGGGAAAATATTTTGGACCTCGAGGATGTCGAATCCGCAGTCCAAACCTTTTCCAACGTTCTGGCGTACGTTATTGACAGGTACGTTCCGAAGAAAGTTCACCATCGACAAACCGGCCCTCCATGGCAAACGAGTACATTGCGACGGTTGAAGTCCATTAAGAGAGCTGCCCTGCGGAGGTTTACCAAGTATCGTACAACATCACTCAGAGACTATTACGTCAGTCTCAACCATGCGTACAAACGAGCCAGTCAAAACTGTTTCTATCGATATCAGCAAAATATTCAGCGTAATCTCAAGTCGCATCCTAAACGTTTCTGGAAATATGTAAACGAACAGCGCAAGGAATCTGGACTGCCGTCGTCTATGACTTTCAATGGTAACACAGCTTCCACATCACGAGATATATGTGCACTTTTCTCGGAAAAATTCGCGAACGTGTTCACAGATTTCATTTGAGACTAAGTTTGGGCAAATCGGTCCAGCCATCTCTGAGAAAAATGAGTGACATTATTTGACACATACGCACATACATACACACACATACATACACACATACACACACATACATACACACATACACACACACACATACAGACTTTTTCCGATCTCGACGAACTGAGTCGAATGGGATATGACACTCGGCCCTCCGGGCCGTGATTAGGTTGACGTTTTTCAGAGTGATTGCATAACCTTTCTATATGAGAAAGGCAAAAATGTGCAAAATCCAAAAAAGTGAATCTTCGTCAATTTTTTTTCGTGTTTGCATCAAATCTCGACGTTTTATGCACCTTGAATACATTTAGCATCAAAAATAAAAATTCTATTTTTAATTTTTCCTATAGTTTTTATGAGAAATTTCTGTGTGGCCGCACTCTGAAACCCGTAATTCCGGAACCAGAATTCCGATCGATCCAAAATTCAATAGCAGCCGATGGGAAGGTTGCACCTTTCATTGGAGACTAGGTTTGGGCAAATCGGTCCAGCTATCTCTGAGAAAAATGAGTGACATTATTTGACACATACGCACATACATACACACACACACACACAAACACACACACACAAACACACACACATACAGACTTTTTCCGATCTCGACGAACTGAGTCGAATGGGATATGACACTCGGCCCTCCGGGCCGGGATTAGGTTGACGTTTTTCAGAGTGACTGCATAACCTTTCTATATGAGAAAGGCAAAAATGTGCAAAATCCAAAAAAGTGAATCTTCGTCAATTTTTTTCGTGTTTGCATCAAATCTCGACGTTTTATGCACCTTGAATACATTTAGCATCAAAACTAAAAATTCTATTTTTAATTTTTCCTATAGTTTTTATGAGAAATTTCTGTGTGGCCGCACTCTGAAACCCGTAATTCCGGAACCAGAATTCCGATCGATCCAAAATTCAATAGCAGCCGATGGGAAGGTTGCACCTTTCATTGGAGACTAGGTTTGGGCAAATCGGTCCAGCCATCTCTGAGAAAAATGAGTGACATTATTTGACACATACGCACATACATACACACACACACATACACACACATACAAACACATACATACACACATACACACACACATACAGACTTTTTCCGATCTCGACGAACTGAGTCGAATGGGATATGACACTCGGCCCTCCGGGCCGGGATTAGGTTGACGTTTTTCAGAGTGATTGCATAACCTTTCTATATGAGAAAGGCAAAAATGTGCAAAATCCAAAAAAGTGAATCTTCGTCAATTTTTTTTCGTGTTTGCATCAAATCTCGACGTTTTATGCACCTTGAATACATTTAGCATCAAAAATAAAAATTCTATTTTTAATTTTTCCTATAGTTTTTATGAGAAATTTCTGTGTGGCCGCACTCTGAAACCCGTAATTCCGGATTCAGAATTCCGATCGATCCAAAATTCAATAGCAGCCGATCGGAAGGTTGCACCTTTCATTTGAGACTAAGTTTGGGCAAATCGGTCCAGCCATCTCTGAGAAAAATGAGTGACATTATTTGACACATACGCACATACATACACACACACACATACACACACACACATACATACACACACACATACGGACATTTTCCGATCTCGACGAACTGAGTCGAATGGGATATGACACTCGGCCCTCCGGGCCGGGATTAGGTTGACGTTTTTCAGAGTGACTGCATAACCTTTCTATATGAGAAAGGCATAAATGTGCAAAATCCAAAAAAGTGAATCTTCGTCAATTTTTTTTCGTGTTTGCATCAAATCTCGACGTTTTATGCACCTTGAATACATTTAGCATCAAAAATAAAAATTCTATTTTTAATTTTTCCTATAGTTTTTATGAGAAATTTCTGTGTGGCCGCACTCTGAAACCCGTAATTCCGGAACCAGAATTCCGATCGATCCAAAATTCAATAGCAGCCGATGGGAAGGTTGCACCTTTCATTGGAGACTAGGTTTGGGCAAATCGGTCCAGCTATCTCTGAGAAAAATGAGTGACATTATTTGACACATACGCACATACATACACACACACATACACACACACACATACACACATACATACACACATACACACACACATACAGACTTTTTCCGATCTCGACGAACTGAGTCGAATGGGATATGACACTCGGCCCTCCGGGCCGGGATTAGGTTGACGTTTTTCAGAGTGACTGCATAACCTTTCTATATGAGAAAGGCAAAAATGTGCAAAATTCAAAAAAGTGAATCTTCGTCAATTTTTTTTCGTGTTTGCATCAAATCTCGACGTTTTATGCACCTTGAATACATTTAGCGTCAAAAATAAAAATTCTATTTTTAATTTTTCCTATAGTTTTTATGAGAAATTTCTGTGTGGCCGCACTCTGAAACCCGTAATTCCGGAACCAGAATTCCGATCGATCCAAAATTCAATAGCAGCCGATGGGAAGGTTGCACCTTTCATTGGAGACTAGGTTTGGGCAAATCGGTCCAGCTATCTCTGAGAAAAATGAGTGACATTATTTGACACATACGCACATACATACACACACACATACACACACATACACACACATACATACACACATACACACACACATACAGACTTTTTCCGATCTCGACGAACTGAGTCGAATGGGATATGACACTCGGCCCTCCGGGCCGGGATTAGGTTGACGTTTTTCAGAGTGACTGCATAACCTTTCTATATGAGAAAGGCAAAAATGTGCTAAATCCAAAAAAGTGAATCTTCGTCAATTTTTTTTTCGTGTTTGCATCAAATCTCGACGTTTTATGCACCTTGAATACATTTAGCATCAAAAATAAAAATTCTATTTTTAATTTTTCCTATAGTTTTTATGAGAAATTTCTGTGTGGCCGCACTCTGAAACCCGTAATTCCGGAACCAGAATTCCGATCGATCCAAAATTCAATAGCAGCCGATGGGAAGGTTGCACCTTTCATTGGAGACTAGGTTTGGGCAAATTGGTCCAGCTATCTCTGAGAAAAATGAGTGACATTATTTGACACATACGCACATACATACACACACATACACACACACATACATACACACATACACACACACATACAGACTTTTTCCGATCTCGACGAACTGAGTCGAATGGGATATGACACTCGGCCCTCCGGGCCGGGATTAGGTTGACGTTTTTCAGAGTGATTGCATAACCTTTCTATATGAGAAAGGCAAAAATGTGCAAAATCCAAAAAAGTGAATCTTCGTCAATTTTTTTTCGTGTTTGCATCAAATCTCGACGTTTTATGCACCTTGAATACATTTAGCATCAAAAATAAAAATTCTATTTTTAATTTTTCCTATAGTTTTTATGAGAAATTTCTGTGTGGCCGCACTCTGAAACCCGTAATTCCGGAACCAGAATTCCGATCGATCCAAAATTCAATAGCAGCCGATGGGAAGGTTGCACCTTTCATTTGAGACTAAGTTCGGGCAAATCGGTCCAGCCATCTCTGAGAAAAATGAGTGACATTATTTGACACATACGCACATACATACACACACACACATACACACACACATACATACACACATACACACACACATACAGACTTTTTCCGATCTCGACGAACTGAGTCGAATGGGATATGACACTCGGCCCTCCGGGCCGGGATTAGGTTGACGTTTTTGAGAGTGATTGCATAACCTTTCTATATGAGAAAGGCAAAAATGTGCAAAATCCAAAAAAGTGAATCTTCGTCAATTTTTTTTCGTGTTTGCATCAAATCTCGACGTTTTATGCACCTTGAATACATTTAGCATCAAAAATAAAAATTCTATTTTTAATTTTTCCTATAGCTTTTATGAGAAATTTCTGTGTGGCCGCACTCTGAAACCCGTAATTCCGGAACCAGAATTCCGAT
>NC_080671.1:243723038-243725538 GCF_030247195.1 Topomyia yanbarensis | reverse complement strand
ATGGGATATGACACTCGGTCCTCCAGGCCGCGATTAGGTTGACGTTTTTCAGAGTGACTGCATAACTTTTCTATATGAGAAAGGCAAAAATGTGCAAAATCCAAAAAAGTGAATCTTCGTCAATTTTTTTTCGTGTTTGCATCAAATCTCGACGTTTTATGCACCTTGAATACATTTAGCATCAAAAATAAAAATTCTATTTTTAATTTTTCCTATAGTTTTTATGAGAAATTTCTGTGTGGCCGCACTCTGAAACCCGTAATTCCGGAACCAGAATTCCGATCGATCCAAAATTCAATAGCAGCCGATGGGAAGGTTGCACCTTTCATTTGAGACTAAGTTTGGGCAAATCGGTCCAGCCATCTCTGAGAAAAATGAGTGAAATTATTTGACACATACGCACATACATACACACACATACACACACACATACAGACTTTTTCCGATCTCGACGAACTGAGTCGAATGGGATATGACACTCGGCCCTCCGGGCCGGGATTAGGTTGACGTTTTTCAGAGTGATTGCATAACCTTTCTATATGAGAAAGGCAAAAATGTGCAAAATCCAAAAAAGTGAATCTTCGTCAATTTTTTTTGTGTTTGCATCAAATCTCGACGTTTTATGCACCTTGAATACATTTAGCATCAAAAATAAAAATTCTATTTTTAATTTTTCCTATAGTTTTTATGAGAAATTTCTGTGTGGCCGCACTCTGAAACCCGTAATTCCGGAACCAGAATTCCGATCGATCCAAAATTCAATAGCAGCCGATGGGATGGTTGCACCTTTCATTTGAGACTAAGTTTGGGCAAATCGGTCCAGCCATCTCTGAGAAAAATGAGTGACATTATTTGACACATACGCACATACATACACACACACATACACACACATACACACACATACATACACACATACACACACACATACAGACTTTTTCCGATCTCGACGAACTGAGTCGAATGGGATATGACACTCGGCCCTCCGGGCCGGGATTAGGTTGACGTTTTTCAGAGTGATTGCATAACCTTTCTATATGAGAAAGGCAAAAATGTGCAAAATCCAAAAAAGTGAATCTTCGTCAATTTTTTTTCGTGTTTGCATCAAATCTCGACGTTTTATGCACCTTGAATACATTTAGCATCAAAAATAAAAATTCTATTTTTAATTTTTCCTATAGTTTTTATGAGAAATTTCTGTGTGGCCGCACTCTGAAACCCGTAATTCCGGAACCAGAATTCCGATCGATCCAAAATTCAATAGCAGCCGATGGGAAGGTTGCACCTTTCATTTGAGACTAAGTTTGGGCAAATCGGTCCAGCCATCTCTGAGAAAAATGAGTGACATTATTTGACACATACGCACATACATACACACACACACATACACACACACATACACACACATACATACACACATACACACACACATACAGACTTTTTCCGATCTCGACGAACTGAGTCGAATGGGATATGACACTCGGCCCTCCGGGCCGGGATTAGGTTGACGTTTTTCAGAGTGATTGCAAAACCTTTCTATATGAGAAAGGCAAAAATGTGCAAAATCCAAAAAAGTGAATCTTCGTCAATTTTTTTTCGTGTTTGCATCAAATCTCGACGTTTTATGCACCTTGAATACATTTAGCATCAAAAATAAAAATTCTATTTTTAATTTTTCCTATAGTTTTTATGAGAAATTTCTGTGTGGCCGCACTCTGAAACCCGTAATTCCGGAACCAGAATTCCGATCGATCCAAAATTCAATAGCAAAACCGCGTACTGACATACGAGACCGATGCCGGTCAGAAAAGAGTTCCGATTACCGCCGGAGTCCCGCAGGGCTCGATCCTAGGCCCGGTGCTATGGAACCTCATGTATGACGGGGTTCTGAGACTGAAGTTCCCTCCTGGGGTCAAGATCGTCGGCTTTGCTGACGACGTAACCTTGGAGGTCTACGGGGAGTCAATTCCTGAGGTAGAACTAACCGCAGAACACGCGATTAGCACGGTGGAGGAATGGATGAGCGCGAGAGGCCTGGAGCTCGCTCATCATAAGACGGAGGTAGTTATCGTCAACAACCGCAAGTCGGCTCAACATGCAGTTATCCATGTGGGAGAAGTCGCGATCACTTCACAGCGAAGTCTGAAGTCTCTCGGAGTCATTATAGACGACAAGCTGACCTTCGGCAGCCATGTCGACTATACGTGCAAGAGAGCGTCGACTGCTGTTGCGGCACTATCGAGAATGATGTCCAACAGCTCAAAGGTGTGCGCCAGTAGACGTAGGTTACTGGCAGGCGTTGCCGTATCTATCCTCAGGTACGGCGGCCCGTCATGGTCAAGAGCACTGAGGGTAACCAGTTACCTACAGAAACTGGAGAGCACCTACCGCGTGATGTGCCTCAGAGTGATATCTGCCTACCGCACGGTATCACACGATGCATCCTGCGTGATAGCGAGCATGATGCCAGTCGGGCTGGTCATTCGGGAAGATGAGGAGT
>NC_080671.1:243703038-243718038 GCF_030247195.1 Topomyia yanbarensis | reverse complement strand
GTTTTTCAGAGTGATTGCATAACCTTTCTATATGAGAAAGGCAAAAATGTGCAAAATCTAAAAAAGTGAATCTTCGTCAATTTTTTTTTTCGTGTTTGCATCAAATCTCGACGTTTTATGCACCTTGAATACATCTAGCATCAAAAATAAAAATTCTATTTTTAATTTTTCCTATAGTTTTTATGAGAAATTTCTGTGTGGCCGCACTCTGAAACCCGTAATTCCGGAACCAGAATTCCGATCGATCCAAAATTCAATAGCAGCCGATGGGAAGGTTGCACCTTTCATTTGAGACTAAGTTTGGGCAAATCGGTCCAGCCATCTCTGAGAAAAATGAGTGACATTATTTGACACACACGCACATACATACACACACACACTTACACACACATACACACACACATACATACACACATACACACACACATACAGACTTTTTCCGATCTCGACGAAATGAGTCGAATGGGATATGACACTCGGCCCTCCGGGCCGGGATTAGGTTGACGTTTTTCAGAGTGATTGCATAACCTTTCTATATGAGAAAGGCAAAAATGTGCAAAATCCAAAAAAGTGAATCTTCGTCAATTTTTTTTCGTGTTTGCATCAAATCTCGACGTTTTATGCACCTTTTTTTTTTCCATACGTTTATTTGACACGGCATTTGCAAAAGCTTTTTACGCCAGTTTCTTTTTTTACATAGCACGTTACAAAAATCCTTAAGACTAATTTTAACTATACTAGTACTTTGTCTAAAACTAACACTGAAATCACTTTATTGTTTGCTTTTTTCCTTACATTGTTGTATTTCATACTGATCTAGTATTTTCGGGTGTATTTATTTACTTTTTTCTGTTATTGTCTAAATTTAAAAACTAAATATTCTAGGACACTTTAATTGGTGAATGATTAGCCTTGGATGAGAGTATGAGGAGACGAATTTAATTAAATTTTGACAGACGCTGTTTTTAGAAAATGATAGATAAGTTCCATGTATAGAGGATCGCGATACGCCAGGATGTCTCTAACAGGAACATGGATTGGTCTTCCTCGGACTTGTAAAGAATCTACTAATTGTGATCTGGCTTCACGATATTCAGTGCAGGACCAAACAACATGCTCAATGTCATGGTAACCTTCTCCACAAGCACAATGATTACCCTCAGCGAGCCCAATACGACGGAGATGCGCATCTAAAGTATAATGATTGGACATGAGCCTAGACATCACACGGATGAAGTCCCGACTTACATCCAATCCTTTGAACCATGCCTTCGTTGATACTTTGGGGATAATTGAGTGTAGCCATCGTCCCATATCTCCATTGTCCCAAGATGTTTGCCAACTAGTAAGTGTCCTCTGTCGAGAAGCGCTATAAAATTCATTGTAAGCGATGGGTCTTTCATATATTTCACCATCTAGTGCACCAATCTTGGCTAAATTATCAGCTTTCTCATTGCCCGCAATAGAGCAATGGGCGGGGAGCCACACTAGGGTAAATTTATAACATTTTCTTGTCAGGTTACTCAGAGATTCTCGTATCTTCCCCAAAAAGAATGGATCGTGATTATCAATCCTCTTTGAGCGTAGAGCTGCAATTGTGCTGAGACTATCAGTGAGGATAAAGTAATGGTTCGGGGGTAAAGTATTAATTATTTGAAAACTATAGTGAACTGCTGCTAGTTCCGCTATATAAACAGAGGCGGGTTCTGCAAGTTTGAGAGAAATTGAAAAATTATTGTTGAAAATACCGAAACCAGTGGCCTCACTGATTCGTGACCCATCAGTGTAAAACATTTTAAGGCAGTCTATGTGTTGATATTTACTTGTGAATATTTTAGGGATCTCCCGCGAGCGTAGATGATCCGGAATTCCACGAATCTCTGCTTGCATGGACGTGTCGAAGAATAAAGTGGATTCAGGAGTATCTAGTATATTGACGTATGTGGGAACATACCTAGCAGGCGTTATTTCTTGTGACATGTGATTGAAATACACTGTCATGAATCTGGTTTGGGGTTGAAGCTCGACAAGTCTTTCAAAATTTTCAATTACCAGTGGGTTCATAACCTCACATCGGATAAGTAAACGAGAAGAGAGATCCCAGAATCGGTCTTTTAAAGGAAGAACTCCCGCTAGTACTTCAAGACTCATCGTATGGGTCGACTGCATGCAACCTAAGGCAATTCGTAAACAGCGATACTGTATCCGTTCCAGTTTAATAATGTGAGTGTTCGCAGCTGAACGGAAACAGATGCACCCATATTCCATTACTGAAAGTATTGTTGTTTGATACAATCTTATCATGTCACTTGGATGAGAACCCCACCATGATCCAGTTATTGTTCGCAGAAAATTTATCCTTTGTTGGCATTTCGTTATTAGATACCTAATGTGGCCTCCCCATGTGCCTTTAGAATCGAACCAAATTCCAAGGTATTTAAAAGTCAGGACTTGGGCTATCGTTCTACCAACCAACTGAAGCTGAAGCTGAGCTGGATCACGCTTCCTTGAAAAAACAACCAACTCTGTTTTCTCCGTAGAGAAATCGATGCCTAACTTCAAAGCCCAACTTGATAAATTATCCAAACTATCTTGCAGTGGTTGTTGTAAATTTAAGGCTTTTGGTCCTGTAACAGAAACCACGCCATCATCTGCAAGTTGTCTTAGAGTGCATGGGCTGACAATACAATTATCAATATCATTCACGTAAAAATTGTAGAGAAGGGGGCTTAAACAAAAACCTTGTGGGAGGCCCATGTAACTTATTCTGAGTGTCGCCAAATCGCCATATGAAAAATGCATGTGCTTTTCTGACAATAAATTGTATAAATAATTATTTAATATTGGTGAAAGACCACATTGATGTAGCTTCTCCGAGAGAACATCAATGGAGACTGAGTCGAATGCTCCTTTTATGTCTAAGAACACAGACGCCATTTTTTTTTTTTTATTCATTTTGTTTATTTGATAGGCACAAATGCGTTAGCTTGGCGGTGCCAAATGCTTTTGTTTTTACATTTTGGATATCTTAAAACTAGGAGGTTACAATGTTGAAATATTTTTTTTACAAAGGAAAAAAAAGTTTACAGCTATCTTAAGACTAGAAATAAGATTCAATATACAAGAGAGGGCAAAAGATTTTTTTATGAAAAAATTTTTAAACAAGGGATTCACTTTGATATACAAGAGGGGGAGTAATAGTATTTTACGAAATATTTTACGGTTATCTTAAAACTAACAATATAGTTTAGTACACAAAAGGGGGAACAAATATTTATGAGAAACTTCACAGAAATCTTAAAACTAGGGATTCAATTCTATTTACAAGATGGAGGACAAGAGTTTCAATAAAGAGTAAAAATTATAGCTATCTTAAAACTAGGAATACAGAATACTAATTTGAATTTTTTTAACTGAAACTTATGCTTGGTCAAGATATTCAGAGGGTGGCTTATTTCCGCATCAGTGTAGCAGCAGTTGTATCAAGGGCAGGGGAGAGACAGGGAAAGAAGAGCAAAATTTGCAACTTTCGCTCGAACGGGGGGGGGGGGGGGGGAAGGTGGATCAGCGAAACAAATTTGCGCCTCAGTCTAGTAAGTCGTCGAGTACCGGATTGGCGGATGGTATTCTTCGGACCCGCGAGGAATCCTTCAAAAGTCATCGGACCTCGAGTCGCTCTCGCTTCAGTTTCCTTCTATGCAGGCGTAGTGGTAAGGGCGACGGCGGTTACATAGTGGCACTCTGGAGCTGATCGGTTCCACAAGGCAGGAGAAAACTTCTAAAACGAGAAATAAAAAGAGAGGGGCTAAATTGGGATATTTATCGTTTTTATGAAGGTATAAATAAGGGACATATAGGGGAAATCACGAGTTGCCAGCATATCTCGGACTGGTACATTGGGTGGTCTACCTCGGGCCCGAAGGGATTCCTTTAACTGAGACCTGGCGTCACAATACCCGGCGCATACCCAGACAACGTGTTCGATGTCGTGATAGCCCTCGTCACAAGCGCACAGACTACTCTCCGCAAGCCCAATACGCCGCAAATGCGCATCTAAGGTGTAGTGGTTGGACATAAGTCGGGACATTACACGAATAAAATCCCGACCCACATCCATCCCCCCGAACCAAGGCTTCGTTGATACCTTTGGGATAATCGAATGTAGCCATCGTCCAAGTTCCCCATAGCTCCACGAGGTTTGCCAACTGTTGAGCGTCCTCTGACGACAAATACTAAAAAATTCGTTGAAGCAGATTGGTCTTTCGTATATGTCACCATTTAATGCGCCCACCTTTGCTAATGAGTCGGCCTTTTCATTGCCCGGGATAGAACAATGAGAGGGGACCCAAACAAAGGTAATCTGATAAGATTTTTCAGATAACGTACACAAGGACTCCTGTATCATCCCCAGAAAATACGGGAGTTGCTTTTTTGGCTTCACCGCACGAAGAGCCTCGATAGAGCTGAGGCTGTCCGAAACGATGAAGTAGTGATCTGTGGGCAGAGTGTCGATGATCCCAAGGGTGTACTGAATTGCAGCTAACTCTGCGACGTAAACTGAAGCGGGATCATTGAGCTTGAATGAAGCGGTGATAATATTGTTGAAAATACCGAAGCCAGTGGACCCATCGAGATTTGATCCGTCAGTGTAAAACATTTTGTCGCAGTCGACTTCTCGGAATTTATTATAAAATATATTGGGGATCACCTGCGGGCGTATATGGTCCGGGATTCCACGAATCTCTTCCTTCATGGGTGTGTCGAAGAATACAGTAGAATCAGAAGTATCTAGGAAACGGACACGGTTGGGATTGTACGAAGAAGGATTGATGCTCTGTGCCATGTAGTCGAAGTACAAGGACATAAAACGGGTTTGAGAATTAAGCTCGACGAGCCTATCGAAATTTTGAATCACCAACGGGTTCAGAATGTCGCATCGGATGAGCAATCGATATGAGAGTTCCCAAAATCGATTTTTTAGCGGAAGAACGCCCGCCAGCACTTCGAGACTCATCGTATGGGTCGAGTGCATGCAACCCAAGGCAATGCGCAAGCAACGATACTGGATTCTCTCCAGTTTGATGAAGTGTATGTTCGCAGCGGAGCGGAAACAGAAACACCCGTACTCCATCACCGACAATATCGTTGTTTGGTATAACCTGATCAGGTCTCCTGGGTGAGCACCCCACCATGTTCCAGTTATTGTTCGGAGAAAATTGATCCTTTGTTGGCATTTCTGTTTCAGATACCTAATGTGACATCCCCAGGTACCTTTAGAGTCGAACCAGACCCCGAGATATTTAAATGTGAAAACCTGGTTGATCGTTGCACCCATTAATAGAAGCTGGAGTTGCGCCGGCTCACGCTTCCTAGAAAAAACAACCAACTCAGTTTTCTCCGTGGAGAACTCAATACCCAGCTGAAGAGCCCAAGCAGACAAATTGTCCAAGGTATTTTGTAATGGTCCTTGCAAGTCGGCAGCTTTGGGCCCTGTAACAGAGACCACCCCGTCGTCTGCAAGTTGCCTTAGCGTGCATGAATTGGCAAGACAATCGTCAATGTCATTCACGTAAAAATTGTAGAGCAGGGGACTTAGACATGAGCCCTGGGGAAGACCCATGTAGCTAAATCGCGATGTTGTTAAATCGCCATGCGAAAAGTGCATGTGCTTTTCAGACAACAGGTTTAGCAAAAAGTTATTTAAAATTGGTGAAAGACCATGCTGGTGCAGCTTCTCTGACAGAATGTTGATAGAAACTGAGTCAAAAGCCCCCTTAATATCCAAGAAGACTGATGCCATCTGCTCTTTGTTAGCATAGGCCATTTGGATTTCTGTAGAAAGCAACGCAAGGCAATCGTTCGTCCCTTTGCCTTTGCGGAAGCCAAATTGTGTATCTGACAGTAAGCCATTTGCTTCAACCCAATTGTCGAGGCGAAACAAGATCATTTTCTCAAACAACTTCCGAATACAGGACAGCATTGCAATCGGCCGATACGAGTTGTGGTCGGAGGCTGGTTTTCCTGGTTTTTGGATGGCGATGACCTTCACTTGCCTCCATTCATAAGGGACAATGTTACCCTCAAGAAACTTGTTAAATAAATTCAACAAGCGCCTTTTTGCAGTGTCAGGCAGATTCTTCAGCAAGTTGAATTTGATTCTGTCTAACCCTGGGGCGTTATTGTTGCACGATAAGAGAGCAAGTGAGAACTCCACCATCGAAAACGGTGTTTCGTTCGCGGTATCGTGAGGAGACGCGGCGCGGCACGTTTTCTGTACCGGGACAGAGTCCGGACAGATCTTCTTGGCGAAAGCGAATATCCAACGGTTTGAATATTCCACGTTCTCGTTGGTACTGTTACGGTTACGTATACGTCGAGCCGTACCCCAAAGAGTGCTCATCGCTGTTTCTCTCGTTAACCCGTCGACGAACCGGCGCCAATAACTGCGTTTTTTGGCTTTCATTAGACTCTTCATTCGCCTTTCTAACGACGCGTACTGTTGATAGCTAGCGGGTAACCCGTCTTCCCGGAAGGCCTTATATGCAGTGGACTTTTCCGCGTACAGCTCTGAGCACTCTTTATCCCACCACAGGGTGGGAGACCGTCCATGGGTATTCGCGCTGGGTACTGGTTTAGTCTGAGCTTGATTCGCACTGTCGAGAATCAAGCCAGCCAAAAACCTGTACTCTTCCTCCGGAGGAAGTTCTTGAGTGGATTCGATTTTAACGGATATCGCGGTCGCGTAACTCTTCCAATCAATGTTCCGTGTGAGGTCATACGAGACATTGATTGTTTCCGATGGTCTTGAACCGTTAGCAATTGAAATCACGATAGGCAAATGATCGCTACCGTGGGGATCAGGGATCACCTTCCACATGCAATCTAACTGTAGCGATGTCGAGCAAAGCGATAAATCCAACGCGCTTGCGCGTGCTGGTGGTGTAGGAATCCGCGTCATTTCTCCCGTGTTTAAGATGGTCATGTTGAAATTGTCGCAAAGATCTTGGATTAATGTTGATCTATTATCATCATGAAGACAACCCCATACCGTACCGTGCGAGTTAAAGTCTCCCAGAACTAGCCGCGGTGCCGGTAAGGATTCCGTGATATTACAAAGCGTTCGGTGCCCTACCGAGGCTCTAGGAGGAATGTAGATGGAAGCAATGCAAAGGTCTTTACCTTTGATTAAAACTTGACAGGCGACAATTTCAATGCCTGGTGTCGAAGGGAGGTTAATTCGGTTGAAAGAATAGCACTTTTTGATCCCCAAAAGTACTCCTCCATAGGGGTTTTCTCGATCCAGACGAATTATATTAAAGTCGTGGAAGTTGAGATTTATATCGGAAGTTAACCAAGTTTCACATAATGCGAAAGCATCACATTTTAAACTATTTAGTAAAAATTTAAAGGAATCGATTTTCGGGAGGATACTTCTGCTGTTCCACTGTAGAACAGTGATCGAATCGGTGACCTCGTTCGATGACTTAGCCATCGAAGGATACGATCGCTGCAAGGAGGGGCCATTTAGTAGTCAACTGCTTCAAAAATGTTTGCACTATAGGGAGAAAACGTATCAGAAGGCTTTTAAGAGGATCAGTAACATTGAAAGCTGTGAAAATTAAGTCCACTATGTCAGAAAATTTCATTAGTCCGCTACTGGACTGAGTATCTGTTTGAAAAAAGGGGACACTTGGGGTTTTTGATGTCCCTGGAAGTGGTGGGTACTCCTTGTTAGAATTAATATTTCCAAGTCCTGGAGCAAATTGCTTCGGCTTTTGTGCATCACTTCCGTTGGATTTATTGATTGTAGTTGGCGCACTCTGAGTGGACGACACCTTGGCCCCCTTACGAGGCAATGTAGGGGAGGCTGGATTTCTCCTCTTCCTGGATTCCCCTGGGTTAACCAAAGATGTTCCCTCTCGTGGGTCGTCAGATTCTTGCTCAACGCCAGCCAAAAGAGCAAAGGAATTTTCGGAAGGGACAGATGGCGAAGCATTCTTTAGCATTTCTGCATAAGAACGCCTTGAGCGTTCCTTAAGGGAGCGCTTAATTTTATCCCCGCGCTGCTTGTACGCAGGACATGATTTAAGAGCATGTGAAGGGCCCCCGCAGCAAATACACTTTTCAGTTTCTTTGTCGCAAGAGTCATCCTCATGCTCTCCTTCGCATTTGCCGCATCGTTTCTTATTTCCACAATATGTGGCTGTGTGGCCCAACTGCTTGCAATTGCTGCAGCTCATGACCCGCGGTACAAACAGGCGAACTGGTAGGCGAACCCTGTCAAGGAGGATGTAGTTGGGAAGAGAGGACCCGGCGAATGTCACCCGAAGCGAGCCTGATAGAGAGTAGGTAGTCTTACCTCCCTCGGTGTTTGCGGTATACAATTGTTTGCATTCTAAGATCTTAATCTGTTCAAGAGAGGGGTCCTTAAAGCAGCCAACCCCGTGCTCCAACAGTTCTTCGCATTTCAGGCCCGGTTCGGACACTACCCCATCGATTTCACAGGCCACACAAGGCACGTATGCTTTAAATTCCCGTGTAAAGCGCTCACAGCAAGCAATCGCGTTTGCCTGGCCGAGATCATTCACTAGAACACGTATCTTGTTTGCCCGAACACGTGTTATCTGAGCTACAGCCGGGTAATTAGCAGTCAGATCTCGAGAAAGTTTTAATATATTAACCGGTTTCTCTCCGGTCCGAAAATATACCACCCATGGCCCAGAGGAACCTTCTGGGTACTGCTTTATACGGGGAGCAATGCGCGTATTTGGGGGATCTGGGACTTCCATGATTACATCAGATGGTATTTCGCCCTCGGCCATTTAAGCACGAGGGCAGAGCGTTATATAAACGGGAATGTGTCTTATTATTTGATTACAAGGTAGAGTAAAAGTAGGGAAAAGGAAAGAAAGCAAACGAGGAAAAAAAAATAAAGCAAAACTTATCTGCAAACAACGTCGATTGTTCCGCACCAGCGAAAACAATGTACTGGATTTACTGCCGGCACCAGCAGAATGGCAGCTAACGAACGAACAAAGGATGACCTTCAATCACTGAAATTTACACAACGAACACCACTGTGAAATATAACGATCCGTTCCGTTCAAAGGTTGGGAGACGTATGACAGACGCCATTTGTTCTTTTTTTGCGTAAGCAAGTTGGATTTCTGACGAAAGTAGCGCCAGACAATCATTCGTTCCCTTTCCCCTCCGAAAACCAAACTGGGTATCTGATAGCAAGCCGTTCGCCTCAACCCAATTGTCGAGACGTCGTAGGATAATTTTTTCCAACAATTTCCTGATGCAGGATAGCATTGCAATCGGTCGATACGAGTTATGATCGGAGGCTGGTTTTCCCGGTTTTGGAATAGCGATAACTCTCACTTGTCTCCAGTCGTGCGGGACAATGTTCTGCTCAAGAAGCTTATTGAATAAATTCAACAAGCGTCTTTTTGCTAGGTCAGGCAGATTCTTCACCAAGTTGAATTTAATTCTGTCTAGTCCCGGAGCATTATTGTTGCATGAGAGGAGTGCAATTGAGAATTCCATCATTGTCAAAGGCGAATCTATGAAATCGTTACTTGTGGGAGCATCGCGAGTGATTTTCTGCGCAGGAGCAGAATCGGGACAAATTTTCTTGGCAAAATTAAATATCCAACGATTCGAAAAATCTTCGCTTTCATTAGTCACGTTTCGATTCCTCATTCTTCTGGCTGTGCTCCAAAGAGTACTCATTGATGTTTCTCTTGACAAGCCATTAACGAAGTGTCTCCAATAACTAGATTTTTTGGCACGACGTATACTGTCAAATTTGTTTTGCAAAATGAAATAATTTTCAAAGTTCTCACGTATACCCCCTTTCTGTTTCATAATTTCTTTGTAGGCAACTTGTTTAGCTTCATATGCATCAGAGCACTCTTTGTCCCACCAAGGATTAGGGGGCCGTCTATTTATTGTCATTCCAGGATTGCATTTCGTTTGGGCTTGTTCTGCTGCTTCAATAATTAAACCCGCTAAGAATTCATATTCTTCGGTAGGGGG
This sequence comes from Topomyia yanbarensis, assembly GCF_030247195.1. Lineage (NCBI taxonomy): Eukaryota > Metazoa > Arthropoda > Insecta > Diptera > Culicidae > Topomyia > Topomyia yanbarensis. Next base: position 243,707,997 of record NC_080671.1, on the reverse strand, counting down.
TAGCTCTTCTGTCGAAGCAAGAGAAGTGGAAATTAATGTTTCGTATGTTTTCCAATCAATATTTCGTGTTAAGTCATAAGGAACATTGATTGAATTCGTAAGGCCTAATTCACTGTTAATTGAAACAACGATTGGTAAATGATCGCTACCGTGAGGATCAGGTACAACCTTCCACGTGCAATCTAACCGAAGTGATGTCGAGCACAGAGATAGATCTAATGCACTTGGACGTGCAGGAGGTCTGGGGATGCGTGTTGATTCGCCAGTATTTAAAACTGTCATATTAAATTCGTCACAAACATTGTATATGAAAGAGGATCGATTATCATTGTAGAGGGAACCCCACAATACACCGTGCGAGTTGAAGTCTCCCAGTATCAGACGCGGAGCAGCCATGGATTCCACTACCTCAAAAATTTGACGTTGTCCAATTTGAACTTTGGGAGGTATATATATAGAAGCGATAGACATGTCTTTGCCTTTAATGTTCGTTTGGACAGCTACAGCCTCAATGCCCGCAAACAAGGGGATGTTAATTCTATAGAAAGAATAGCACTTTTTAATTCCTAGAAGCACTCCTCCATACGGAGTGTCTCGGTCTAGGCGAATAATGTTGAAATCATTTAAGTTGAAATTAATGTTTGAGGTAAGCCATGTTTCACATAGAGCAAAAGCATCGCATTTTAAATTATGCAGTAAAATTTTTAAGGAATCAATTTTAGGTATGATACTTCTGCAATTCCACTGTAAAACAGTGATGGAATCTTTCATTGGAGGAGGTGAATTACCCATTGAAAGATACAATCGCTGCAAGGATGGGCCATTGAGCAATCAGCTGCTCTAAAAATGTTCTAATTGTTGGGAGGAAAGCTGAAAGTATACTCTTTAGTGGTTCAGAAATATTGAATGCTTTAAAAATCCAATCAACAATTTCAGAAAATTTCAATAATCCTACCCCCGGCTGAGGCTCAGAGGAAGTCGAAATTTTATTATTTCCAGTAATGGTGTTCTGTTTGGATTGTACGTTTCCAAAACCGGGCGGAATTGATTTCGGTTTTGAATCTGAATTTTTCGGTTTTGGGCGCAGTTTATCTATTGGTGGAGAAATTTTAAGGCCCTTGCTTGGCAGCTTGGGAAAAGAAGACTGTTTTCTTTTTCTGGAATTTCCGGGTAAAACAAATGATGTACCTTCGCACGCTCCGTCGGAGTCAGACTGTTCCGAAAATAGAGATGTGTAAGTGTTTTCTAAGAAGATAGGTTTAGGGGTAGCATTTTTCAACATTTCTGCATAGGAGCGCTTAGACCTCTCCTTCAAGGATCGTTTAATTTTATCCTCACGCAATTTATAAATGGGGCATGCAGGGAGCTCATGTGAGTTTTCTCCGCACATTAAGCATTTTTCTGAATTTTCATTGCATGTATCCTCTTGATGAGAACCCCCACATTTGCCACACCGTGCCTTATTGGAACAGTAAGTGGCTGTGTGGCCAAGCTGTTTGCAATTAAGGCAATTCATTACACGAGGGATAAAAAGGCGAACAGGGAGACGAATCTTATCGATAATGACATAGTTGGGCAGCGCAGACCCAGCGAAAGTCACTCGAAATGAGTCAGACAGTCGATAAACTTTTTTATCTCCTTCGTGTGATACTGAATGCAATTGCTTGCATTCAAGTATTTTTACGTCTTTAAGTATGGTGTCTTTGAAACGACCAACCCCATGCTTAACTAAGTCATCAACAGTCAAACTCGATTCTGTGATGACCCCATCAATTTCAATTTCTTTTGAAGGAATATACGCTCTATATTCACGCGTAAAAAGCTCGCAAGAAGCAATTGCATTGGCTTGTTTGAAACTACCAACGACAATGCGTATTTTATCTTTATTAACTTTGACGATCTCTTTTACATCCGAGAATCGCGAAGTCAAATCTTTAGAAATTTGAATGATATTTAGCGCCTTTGCTTTACGCCTAATAAATACAATCCATGGTCCCGTTGACGACTCTGGGTAAATTTTAATTCTAGTCGGATTTACATTTTCAGCATAAGGCTTAGGGGGAGGGTCTGTTACTCGTTCTCCCATCTCTTCATCCATTTTACCTAATAAGAAAAACTATCACAAAAAGGAATGAAAAATATACCTGTTATCTGCTATCTATTAGGTGACGAAGACACCGGTAGAACACACCTCATGTGTTACGTTGTAAACTCGGTGCCCGTTGTTTGACAATGTGCCACTTGCTGTCCTTCTTCGTCGCGTTGCTTCTTCAGTAGAGAAATAGTCCTACCTGCAACACTTCAAAACTCTCTCCGATTAAGCTGCTCGTCGGTATCACTACCACAAGCGCGCTCTCTCCGTTTCCACCACCTCGGTAGACAAATGTGGCTACCTGTGGCTTGTTGCGAAAATCCCACTGTCGATGCGGCACTTTTCGGTGCCACTATTCGTCGTACCACTTCTGCGGTAGACAAATAGAGCAAATGGGTCTACCTGTGACGCTTCCCTCTCGTCGATTAGAATTGTCCGACAACACCAATACACTATATTTTTTTCTGTGTGTACAGGCACGATCACTGTCGATTTCTTCCACCGCGGTAGGCAAATTCGTCTACCCGCGGTTTGCTGTGAAAACACCACTTGTCGAGGATGCCGTTGACCACGCCTCCGACGTATCAACTGTCGACTCACACTTAACAAACTGGTCTCTCTCTCTCTCCCACAATAACGCATACAGCGTCTCGCACTCCGTCACTCTCTCGAGAACAAAACCTTCCACCTGGAGGCACAACCGTCTCGGTCGGTTGCAAAAACTGTTATGTTTTATGCACCTTGAATACATTTAGCATCAAAAATAAAAATTCTATTTTTAATTTTTCCTATAGTTTTTATGAGAAATTTCTGTGTGGCCGCACTCTGAAACCCGTAATTCCGGAACCAGAATTCCGATCGATCCAAAATTCAATAGCAGCCGATGGGAAGGTTGCACCTTTCATTTGAGACTAAGTTTGGGCAAATCGGTCCAGCCATCTCTGAGAAAAATGAGTGACATTATTTGACACATACGCACATACATACACACACACACATACACACATACATACACACATACACACACACATACAGACTTTTTCCGATCTCGACGAACTGAGTCGAATGGGATATGACACTCGGCCCTCCGGGCCGGGATTAGGTTGACGTTTTTCAGAGTGACTGCTAACCTTTCTATATGAGAAAGGCAAAAATGTGCAAAATCCAAAAAAGTGAATCTTCGTCAATTTTTTTTCGTGTTTGCATCAAATCTCGACGTTTTATGCACCTTGAATACATTTAGCATCAAAAATAAAAATTCTATTTTTAATTTTTCCTATAGTTTTTATGAGAAATTTCTGTGTGGCCGCACTCTGAAACCCGTAATTCCGGAACCAGAATTCCGATCGATCCAAAATTCAATAGCAGCCGATGGGAAGGTTGCACCTTTCATTTGAGACTAAGTTTGGGCAAATCGGTCCAGCCATCTCTGAGAAAAATGAGTGACATTATTTGACACATACGCACATACATACACACACACACACACATTCACACACACATACACACACATACATACAAATATACACACACATACAGACTTTTTCCGATCTCGACGAACTGAGTCGAATGGGATATGACACTCGGCCCTCCGGGCCGGGATTAGGTAGACGTTTTTCAGAGTGACTGCATAACCTTTCTATATGAGAAAGGCAAAAATGTGCAAAATCCAAAAAAGTGAATCTTCGTCAATTTTTTTTCGTGTTTGCATCAAATCTCGACGTTTTATGCACCTTGAATACATTTAGCATCAAAAATAAAAATTCTATTTTTAATTTTTCCTATAGTTTTTATGAGAAATTTCTGTGTGGCCGCACTCTGAAACCCGTAATTCCGGAACCAGAATTCCGATCGATCCAAAATTCAATAGCAGCCGATGGGAGGGTTGCACCTTTCATTTGAGACTAAGTTTGGGCAAATCGGTCCAGTCATCTCTGAGAAAAATGAGTGACATTATTTGACACATACGCACATACATACACACACACATACACACACACACACACACATACACACACACATACATACACACATACACACACACATACAGACTTTTTCCGATCTCGACGAACTGAGTCGAATGGGATATGACACTCGGCTCTCCGGGCCGGGATTAGGTTGACGTTTTTCAGAGTGACTGCATAACCTTTCTATATGAGAAAGGCAAAAATGTGCAAAATCCAAAAAAGTGAATCTTCGTCAATTTTTTTTTGTGTTTGCATCAAATCTCGACGTTTTATGCACCTTGAATACATTTAGCATCAAAAATAAAAATTCTATTTTTAATTTTTCCTATAGTTTTTATGAGAAATTTCTGTGTGGCCGCACTCTGAAACCCATAATTCCGGAACCAGAATTCCGATCGATCCAAAATTCAATAGCAGCCGATGGGAAGGTTGCACCTTTCATTTGAGACTAAGTTTGGGCAAATCGGTCCAGCCATCTCTGAGAAAAATGAGTGACATTATTTGACACATACGCACATACATACACACACACACATACACACACACATACACACACATACATACACACATACACACACATACAGACTTTTTCCTATCTCGACGAACTGAGTCGAATGGGATATGACACTCGGCCCTCCGGGCCGGGATTGGGTTGACGTTTTTCAGAGTGACTGCATAACCTTTCTATATGAGAAAGGCAAAAATGTGCAAAATCCAAAAAAGTGAATCTTCGTCAATTTTTTTTCGTGTTTGCATCAAATCTCGACGTTTTATGCACCTTGAATACATTTAGCATCAAAAATAAAAATTCTATTTTTAATTTTTCCTATAGTTTTTATGAGAAATTTCTGTGTGGCCGCACTCTGAAACCCGTAATTCCGGAACCAGAATTCCGATCGA